>NC_041380.1:599247847-599318061 GCF_002162155.2 Triticum dicoccoides | reverse complement strand
CTTGGAAGAATTCCAACAATTGAATTTCACAGTTTGGAAAAAGTGTACTATGTCCATATACACATGATGGGATGAAGAGTGAAGAATGAAATTGCACACTAAAGGCAAGAAGCTATTTTTATTAGTGTACCTTGTAGAAAAGCAAGAGATGTGGGTCAAACATATCACTCTAGCTAACTGTAAATATTATGGTAGCTGGTGCAAGTATAAATTCTCTTTGGGTCCAAAATTTGCAAGCACACACATATGTTTTTCTTAATAGCTTGACTTGAAGTTCGTATCTCAACCTTTGGAGTTTATGTTTTTTCTTTGGTAGGTATTTAAATAATCTATTAACATAGTTTAGTTACCCCATAATCCTAATTCCTCATTCTTTATAGGTAGTTCAAAATTGGATACATCGGTTGGAGGAGGACACACAGTTGGAGCAAGTAGGAGTATGTACTGAGATAGGGATAGAATGCCTGGAGTTGGACCCAAAGAGAAGACCAGCTGCACGTCATATAGTCGATAGGCTTGATGCAACAAAAAGTATTGTTGAAACTGGCACCGATAGTTCATCAGTCAGACAGCTAATGAAGCCACATAATTCTCGAGAGAAAATTGAAAATATGTTTGGAGCTAAAATAGAAGAGGCCATGCAACATCTTATGGTGGTTGAAGATTACCAATGCCAAAATAAAGGATAATCAAATGCAATATGGGTATCGCAAGAAGCGAAGCAAGACCAAAAACGGTGCTGGCATCTTCAACTTCAGACCATACAACAATTTGACGAGGAGAGGGCGTACGGTGCAACGATCAAATAGGGATCACTCGAAATGAAAACAATCAAACAATGTAGATATCTTCCAAAGTATTTCCCGAAAGGAGGAACCCAAGCCAATATTAAGCAGATGTCATTCTTAGTAATAGACTAATCGCATCAAGAAAGCTATGTGATTGCTGCAGAATGAATTTATTAGGTTCATAGGTTTTTTCCAATGCCAGTGTTGGGCTGAGTGTGCATGCGTGCAATCAAGATTCCATTTTTCTCTACTTTGGTGGAGTTGGAGTGATTAGTTTTGGTTCATTTTCCTCTAATGTTGACTCAAAACATGGACATGTGCGACATGTCATATTTGGTCCTAGACACAATCTACTACACCTGGCCTGATGTGACTCGTTCCTCTTGTGGTTCCTTGTGGCTGTTTCAGGATCCGATCGTACTCTCTAGGATCCGATCGTACTCTGTAAGTCAGATTCTGGTGTGCCTTCATCGTATAAGAATAATTTTGTGCGGGTAATTTCTTCTGTTATTGTTGATGAATTACATGTAGCTCTCCTGCATGGTTCAAAAAAATAAATAAAAAGATTAGCCTGAGAGAGTATAGGGTTCTGTAAATATCTGAGGGTGTTCTTCCTCTGGAGTAGGAGTTTTACTTTTAATTTTTGAGGCAACTCTTGAGTATGACTGTATGAGTACCAGCCTGAAGTTGCTCACGTGCGCTGTGCACATTTGCGATCGTGGGCCGGGCTGATGTATATCGCCCGTTGCACACTTCCCATCCAAACCACTCGCGCCGCTCGCAACCCACCATGTCGGTCGCTCAGCACTGGCGTAAGTGTGGGCCAACCCATTATTCTTTCCGCTACGTTTTGTAGCATAGCGTAGGTAATCTGGGTTGGCTTTTTGCTATCATTCTTATCTTTTTTTGCACTGCATCAGAAACCCAAAAAGTAAGAAAAAAACAGTAATTTTAAAAACTTCTGTGTATTAAAAAAACAGATCATGAATTCAGAAAAATATCACAAATTTGAAAAATGTTCATAACTTCGAAAATTATTTGGAGATTTGAAACAATGTTCGTGAAATCTAAAAAATAATCATGGATTTCGAAAATTCACAAATGAGAAATTGTTCACAAATAATTTGTAAATATACGGAAATTTTGCTAAATTTGTGAACATTATTTGAAATCGTGAACAACTTTTGGAAACATATTTTTGGAAAAATTTATTTATAAAAATATGAACAATTTTTTAAATTCCAAAATTTTGGAAACACTAACAATTGATGAATTCAAAAGTTGTTTGTGAATTTGAAAATTGAAGAATTCAAAAAATATTCATGGAATTTAAAAAATGACCACGAACTAAAAATTGTTCACGAATTATTTTTTAAACATTTCAAAAATATTAAATTTTGAACATTATTTGAAATTGAAAAAATAGAATATTTAAGGAAACGCAAACAATTTTTAAAAAACATGAACATTTTTTGAAATTTGTGAACGTTATTGAAATTATGAATTTTTTGCAAATCTGAAGAAGTTTGGGAAACATGAACTTTTTTGAAAAAGGTGAACATTGTTTTTTAAATCCCAAATATTTCTATACAAGCGATATTTTAAAAAAATTCTGAATTGAAAAACAATAAATAACATATGTGAAAGAAATAAAAAAGAAAATAAAAGAAAGAGGATAAAATGAAAAACCAAAAAAGCAGGAAAGAATAAAAACGGTTTTGGAATGTTCTAGAAGGTCCCAAAAACCAGTCAGAACCTTCGCATGCTCGCTCCGTTGATCTTTAATGGACGGGCCCATTTATCTATGCACGTGAGCTGAACCGAGCCTTAACTGTTGCTAGGAGCAATACAGGGAGCAACTAGTTGACGAGCGCTCCTTCGAGAACCTCGCAACGATCACTTGCAGTGGGCTGAGAGTGTGCCACTTTGCACGCTCTCAGCCGCCGTCACGTGTCGCGCCCTAGGCTCTCTCTTCGATTTTTTTTATTTTTCCGCACGTGTTTTTGGCTTTTAAAATTGATTTTTCCCGGTTTTTGTCAACTTTTCGGTTTTCTATCAACCTTTCTTAGCTTTTCGGTAAAAAAAATTCAGATCTTTTTTTGCACGAAAAACTTGTTTTTTTTCTTCCTTAAGAGGCACGGTTTTGCTTCCACGAGAGGCGTGGTTTTGCTTCCGCGAGCGTGCCTCTCGAAAATCAGGAAAAAAATGTGTTTTCACTTTTTATATCAATAAGCAACAATAAATATCAATAAATAACAATAAGTATCAATAAAGTTTTGTTAAACGTGGATCTTCAAGTCATGAGTATTAGACAAAAGTACAAAGTAAAGGAAATAGGACCACAACTGGTCAGACCCAAGATTATACTAGAACATAAAGGCGCGCGTTGCTGCGCCCGACTATTTGAAGATAAGAAACAATACAATTGAAGATGACATCAACCCTTGATGCCCTCCTCATACTTGCAGTCCATTGAACCCAGTCGAGAGATTGATGCAAATATGCATGGTCACAATCATTTGCTAACAATATGCAAGAGTTAGTTCAGGTGAGTATTTGCTTACATTATCGTTGGAGCAGTTCTAGAGATTGGGGTTATCAGTGGAGCAAAGGGGCTCGAATCAGCGGCAGAACACCTGAACCTGATGCTTTCCACCCAGGAGCTCAGGCCGATCAAAGTTACACTGCAGATGACTGGTAGCAGCTTCTTCACCGATGCCCGCCGCCGCGTCGCTCAATCGCTCAAATGACTCGGAAGACATTCACTCACAAAGCTTCTTCACATTGATATTTTTTTTAAAAGGAGGATAGACCCCCGTCCTCTGCATCTGAACGATGCATGCGACCATCTTATTAGTTATTCACATTGATATGTACTACTTCCTCCGTTTCTAAATGTTTGTGTTTCTAGAGATTTCAATAAGTGAGTACATATGGAGCAAAATGAGTGAATCTACACTCTAAAACATGTCTATATATGTTCGTATGTGATAGTCCATTTGAAATATCTAAAAGACAAATATTTAGGAAAGGAGGGAGTATTACGAATTGGTGAAAAAAAAGAGATCTTAGAAATTTATTAGAAATCGAGAGAGATCGAGAAATGCATACATGCGCTGCGTCATTTGCGATTATGAGACCTACGATGGATCTAATGGTGTGCTGGCGTAATTTGCGATTAGGTGGGATTAGACTTTGTGAGCGGTTACAAGAATACGGGAAGGCGAGCGGTCGGGAACGATCTCTCTCTCTCTCTCTCTCTCTCTCTCTCTCTCTCTTGTTTTTTCTGAGGGGTTTCTCTCTCTTTCTTTTCTTTTGAGATGGAAAGGGGTCTTCTCTCGTGCGTGCAAGGCCAGCCAGAAAAGTATGGACCGCGCAGTTTTCTCAGCCTGATTTAGGAGAATGCGTCGAGGACAATCTCAGGAGCAGCAACCCATTAACGTTGGCTGGCTGGGAAGTGCGTGGTGTGGCAACCTTAAAAATCCTGGCGGCGTCTAGTGGGACAACAGAGCGATCTAGTGCGTTAATGAGTAAATCTAATGGTTGAGAGTGTCAAGTCGCTGTGAGAAGGCCTAGGTGGCTCTGTTTTACTGTTTTTCAATAGCTCTTCCATAATCTACGAGTAGCTTGCTAGTCAAATTGGTTGAATAAACCCCGAGCAATCGTTTCCATTCAGTTGCACCCAGAGGCCACAAGCGCTCATACGTCCACATGCTACAGTGATGGCCATATATGGATTGAAGTAGTAGCCATGTAGATCAACTCCAAGAAATTACGAGTAGATGATCTGTTAAAAACATAGTCATTCTGGCAAATTGCCCAGACTCCCACATGAATTTGGCTCTTCAACTTATGATAAATCCCACTCAACCAATTTCCAAACAAATTTGAATACTCATTGGCAGTACTAAATTGTAAGTAACATGGACCGTGCGCTACATCAAGGTAATAAATGGACATGACATAAATAAATGGTGAATTGTCTCCTTTGCATCACAAAAAACAACATTTTTGCTACAATGCCAATTATGTTTAGCAAGGTTATCTTTGGTGAGAACTACCTCCATATACAAAAACCACATGAAAACTTTGATCTCGGAAGAAACCTTTGTTTTCTAAATATATTTTTGACAAAAAATAGGTCCAGAATCCATAATATCCGCATACATATACTTCACAATGAAGACATGATCAATGGTTAACCTCCACTAAAACATATGTGATGTCTGGGTTAGATTGATCAACATCAACCTAGAAACCAAATGAATTCACTTAGTCCATTTGTCATCCAGTAAAGCCTAGCGGATGACACCCTAAGGGCCGTCTGATAGAAACCACTTGTGCGTAATGTGTATATGTAGTGTGTGGACTGTGGAGGCTCTCCTACGTACGAGCGTTTGATACATGAGACATTTGGAATAGATATAGACACCAATAGCATATATTTGACGGTTCATACATGAGCCATGTTGATCCATGTTAAGCTGTTGGACGTGTATGAAAGCAGGTTCAGATGTCCGGTACGGTGCTTCCAAGCTTGGGCAGGCCGCAGCTGCAAATAGATTAGTTTAATTAATATACTCTATATTAGTATAAATCTAGTTGGTCTATAAATAGAAATAATACAAATAACAAAGCAATGTGAATGCGAAGAAGACAGCCCAACATACACTAGCGACCGGACACCGAGTAAACCAAAAATCACCTCAACAAGATACACTAGCACGAGAGTGATGTGCAAATTAAAATATTAGCCTATTAGGCCAAAGGTAACTGACTAGGTGTTAATTAATTCACCGGAAAGATTTGGAAAGTGCTAGTCTCCTCTAATCCATATATTAGAAAAAAATACTCAAGCTGACAAGCTTAACCACATTTAATTTGATTTTTTTAAAATCAAAAGCCATAACTTTAAACCAAACATCGGAATTAAGATCTATTTTAACCGTTGGAATCCTCACAATGTGTTCTTTGAAACTAGATTCCGCATGAGTCTAAACCATGGAAATAAAGCCCCTAAAAGGTATGAAAATATGAAACATGGATAATAGAAAGCACACAATCGATGCTAAGTCCCCTAGAAGCTACATGGATGGATCAGCTAGCCTCCCTACTTGGCCTTGTAATCCCTCCACAGCTCCTGCACGCACTTGCCCATAATCTTCACGAAGTCTTCGTCGCTGTACCCGCCCTTGAGCCGATTTGTAGGGCTTCTTTGATTTAAAGGAATTTTATAAGATTTCCAAAGGATTGAAATCCTTAGGATTTTTTTATGTTAGTCCTTTAATTCATATGATTGAATCTCATATGATTTTTTTATATGAAATCTTTTGTACTATATTTTATAGAAAATCTAACATCCACTCCAACCTTTTTTACGATTCCTTTGTTTTTCCTGCGTCATCAAACACTCATTGCTAATCTAATAGGATTCAAATGGGCATACAACCTTAACCTTATACTTTTCGTATTACTACGTTCTCAAAATCCTACGAATAAAAGATGCCCTTAGCCGATTTATGGGGTGCTCGTGAGAGCAATACTACAAATGCAGGACAAAGGTGACGAACGCAAGTACGATATGCCGACTGCTAGTAACAGAATAATCAAGAAGGTGATGACAAGTATTTATTGTCACTGTTGAACTAGTTTCAACTAAGGATTCTATCTAGCATTATATTAGTAAAACCTGCCGGCTAGGCCTTAGTGTCACTTGTCAAGGATGTGCCTATAAATTTGAGGCCGGTCGGCCACTCATCCACTCAGACACAAGCTAAATCATGATGAAGCACTTCACGCCAGTGTTGGCTTCCTTACTCGTGGTCGCCGGCCTCGCCACCACGGCTGCCGGCGTGAGGTTCACGGCAATGAACAACGCGTCGACGACCCCCGGCGGGCAGCGCTTCGACGAGGAATACGGCGTGGGGTACGCAGTGCAGGTCATGTCGGAGGCCTCCTTCTTCACCTGGAAAATCTTCAACCAGACGGCGCCCGAGGACCGCCGAGCCGCCATGGACGACCGTGTCAAGCTCGTCGTCAACTTCATAAACACCAACATCCTCGCCTTCGAACGCGACAGCGAGAGCAGCATCACGCTCAACGCGGGCTACGTCAACAACATCACCGGCGACGTGAGGACGCTGGTGACGGGGCTGCTGTACCACGAGGTGACGCACGTGTGGCAATGGGGGCAGCAGGACACGAACCAGACTCACAGTTGGATCTACGAGGGGATGGCCGACTTCGTCCGGCTGCGTGCCGGCTATGCGGCGACGTACTGGTTGCAGCCGGGGCAGGGGGACAGCTGGGACACGGGCTATGACGTGACGGCGTGGTTCCTGGACTACTGCGACCAGCTGAGGCCGGGGTTCATGGCGGTGCTCAACCAGAGGCTCAAGGACGGCTACAGCGACGACGACTTCCTGCAGATTATGGGCAAGTCCGTGCAGGAGCTGTGGAGGGATTACAAGGCCAAGTACGGCGGCTAGCTGACCCATCAATGTATTGGTGCTTCTGCTTCTAGGGGACTTAACATCGATTGCGTGCTTACTATCATTCATGTTTTGTATTTTCCTACCTTTTAGGGGCTTTATTTCCAAGGTTTAGAGCAAATCCAGTAGATGCCCAATAAGTATAACCTCAAAAATATGTATTGGAACCTTTAATCCCTATAAAAGATTATCTTTTGTTTCTACTTTTTTATTATTTTTTTTGCGCATAGAAACACCATTCTAACTCCTGTTTCACACCATAATAATTTAAACGTTTGTATTTAGCATGTCATCGGCTACCAACTGATCGATCATTGTCTGTTACAAATGAAAAAGAAAGAAGAAACAATTAAAATGGCCGTCCGGCAGCTAGTTAAACAACCGGACAAAGAAAACTGAAAAATAAAGAACTTCATTATTCATTGTCTATTCACCAACATATAATCAGGTTAAACCCTGTACATGTACCCATCAGCCACCATCAGGACAAGTGTGTCATCCGCTGCGATGTGGTTCAAATATATACAAACTCCTATGGAACTCTATCACAATCTCAGTGAAAATTAGGCCTCATGGCTGAGCTACCTTGTGCCAATCTGCACTAGTAAGGTAGCTAGCAGCTCTAGAATCCGCAGAAGTCCTTGAGCTCACCATGCACGTCCTCGTTCCTGAGCTTGGACATGGCCGACTTCTCAATCTTCCTGATCCACTCCTTGGACACGTGGTAAATGCCTCCGATCTGCTCCAGGGACCGGCACCTGCCATCCTCGAGGCCGTGCCGCAGCTTCAGCACACGCCCTTCTCTCGCCGGGAGCCTGTCCAGAACCATGAGCAGCCTCTCCCTCAGCTGCCTCCGGAAGATGGCCTCCTCTGGATCTTCTAGTGATGTGTCTGGGGTCACGTCCTGCAGTTCAAACACCCTTCAGACAGACTTATTCGCCGTTCAAATCGACGTACTGTATGAACTAACTGTAGTTTTTGAGATAATTGGGGAGTTGTTAATCTCTTATCTGAAAAGTTTGTACATTTCCATGGATTCATTGATCATTCATAACTCTGGTTTCTGAATGTGAGAGGGCATTTAGAGGAGGCTAGAGGGCAATACCATGAACTTGGCGTTCTGTCCGGCCCCGACCTCCATGTAGAGTGAAACGACACGACGGGAGCACTTCCGCGCCAATCTAACATTGGCAACCGACGCGCCAACGAAGGTCGCGATCTCCGCGTCTATTGGATTCCTCCCAGTGCTGGATCGAATTGCCCGCTTAGCTTCCCTGACCTTTCGGATGATACAATCCATCCTTGCCTACACTTGCACAATTCCATTGTCAGTTCCATATCGTCAACAAAGGTATATGCTTTTCTTTTCTTGCATGAAGCACAAGCTGACACATGTCGAAATAGTTATTGGTTTCAGAGGCATACGGGGAGCTGGATCACTCCAGAATTTTCAGCAAGGAGCGCTAGCATGGGTTTCCTTATCCAGTACTTCACATAGGTTGAGAATTTGCATCCTCTCTGGCTGTCGAACCTCTCAGCGCCATCAAGGACACCCATTTTCCCAGCCTGCATTGTCATTTCCAACAAGGCCAGTTACAAAAGGTTGCTAGTTGTAGGTACAGGAGATAAGGAGAGGTTAAAAGTATAAGCTTGCAACCTGGAGTAGATCCTCGAAAGCTGTTCCCATTCCGGTGTATGTCCTTGCAATGTACTTGACAAGCCACTCGGTGGTCACCAGTAACCTCTCTCTGCAGCAGTAGCCTGCTTGCAATCTACTCTTCAGGACCGCTTCATCAACTCCAGCTGCTTTGGCCCACTTATCATAGCAGACCTCCTGCCCTTCCTTCACCATGTTCTCCCTGATCTTCTCAAGGTTTGCACATTCCTGGGAACACGCACATTCAGAAAACGTTACAGACGAGGACATGAACAATATGCCAATGAGAATACTGATGTGAGGGGGATACCTTGATAGTCACCAGCAAGTCCGACTGTTCCCGAACTATGCTCCTTTGCCGGCCTGGATAGTTTTTCCACTCAGATATAAATTGACTACTGGTGGACCTGCGTGATTTTCTTGGTTTTCGTGAGGATGCTTTTACACAAACCACAGAGACCTTTTCTGATGCTCTAATTCTCTTCAATTTCCTCTCTTGGCTTTTCCCACTTCGAATAATCACCAATTGATCATCGCTTTGCTCATCGAGAGGAGTCACCGGAGCAAATTCAGTATCATTCCAAGGGAGTGCAAAATCTGGTGCATGTGAGGTATGTGTTATGGTGGCACCGGACCTCGACGCGTTAAACCATTTCAGAGCTCCAAGCTGTTCAATATGTACAAGGATATCTCTCTCCAGCAACACCAAATCTTGAGCAGCCAAACTACTCTGTAACACATGGATGTTTTGCATCAACAAGTTATACTGCAAACTGTTGCCACTTGTGTGTGCCCCATTCATCCAAGAAGACATGTCCTCGTAGATCATGTCGAACTGCGCATTCCTGTCAAGAGCACCATCAAGGGATGTTCTTTCGGCATCCACCTGGAATTGACAATGTGGTCATTTTCTGTACCAAAATTCAGAAAACAAAGAGCACATATGTGATTTAATTCAGAGTGTACACCTTTATTTTTGGTGAGCTGCCTGACATGTTCCCTGTTATCTGAAGCAAACCGGATGAAGATGCAGCAGTTCTGGTGATGTCACCCCGGCGCCGGCTAAGATTAGCGCGCCGATTGAGCAAGAGATGCAGGGCCAGAACTCTCAACGATTCAGAGCAAACTGACCTCCCACTCACTGCATCCACCACAGAAAAAAGAAAATTCATATTATGTGTGGCCTACCGAATATCCAAACATGTACTGATAGTGTCATTCAGACAAAGCATCAACGGTCAGGTAACATTCAGAAACTGAAGTCTGGACTACTAACATTTTTCTGTTCTGTTCGCAAAATCACAGCACCTTGTAGATAAGGGGGTGGTTCTTGCACGGGGAAGAAGATAAGATAGGAAAAAACATGCAGATATCTGACAAGACGTCAAGAGACTGGAGCGCTCACGTGGAGGGTGGGGGTTCTTGGGGAGCTGGGCCTGCAGCATCCACGGCGAGGAGGAGGAGGACGACGATGACGGCGAGCAGCAGCACGGGCCGCGCGCCATGGGCAGACCCATGTCGCCGGATAGCTGCGGGCGGCAATGGTGATGGCGCCGCTGGGAGGAAGGGGATAGAGTTGCAGGGGGCCTATCAATCCAGAGGCCTTCCTTTGTGTTCTGGCTGGAGCGGACACTTGCAAAAAAGATTGGATCTTTGAGGGTGAAAGCGAGTTGGGATATTTTTTTCTCTCTCTCTCATGGGATCTTTGCTATTTCCCGAGGTTATGGACAAGAGCTGAGCGGAAAAATGATTTATTTTCTCAAAAAATACCGAATATTGTCTTTGGAGGCCGAGCTCCATGGAGCTCGGTTTTGAAAAACTCTAATTTCATCAAATTTTATATTTTCTGCGTCTCAAAAAATTCTGAAAAAAACACAGATATACAGGAAGGCATAACACACATGTGCGTAAAGTTTCAGGGCAAAATATGTTCAAATGAGGGCAGTGCAAAAAAGATAAATTTGGGGCTTTTTTAACACATGATACTATTCATCCTCCTAAGCCATGAATTTGTCTTTTTGTACATATCGCATTTCAATATTTTTCATCCTAAAATTTTACACACATACACATAACATCATGGTTTACTTGCATAATTTTTTTTTAGATTTTGTGGAAACCGAAAAGTTTGAAATTTGATTTGTTTTCAAAAAAAAGGCCTCCATGGAGGCTGACAGCCAAACGTCCGTTCTCAAAAAGTACACGCTTCATAAATAAAGCCACTATCACAGTCATATATTAGGGTTCAAGTGCAGCAAAATAAAATAGTCTGCTGAGGCATCAGTACAGACACACTCAAGAAAACATAAAAGAAAGAAGAAAAGACCACCACGGGCCTTGAAAAACAATTTTTTTGTATCGCATAACGAAGGTTCTTTTTGTCTTGCCCGAAAAAATGAATTTAATTCAGTTTCAAGTATCAGTGGAAACATGAATTAGCACATCCTCACTCCCTTCTAAGCATGTCCAAGGTAGCTTTAAAAAAGCATGTCCAAGATTGCATCCACACTCCCTTGTTTTCACATTCCAAAATGATCCATCAATTAGTTCAATTTGTTTTTTCCTTTGGATAAAAGATCTATAAATTACATACAGTTACTCTGCTTTGCTAAAACTTAAGTGGTTGTTCTTCACTATTAGCCAGCCGGTTTATGGGACTCTAGATCTTACACGGATATCAGTATGGGTTTGAAAAATAAAATAAAAGGAACACTAGACATATGGAGTTTGGACACAAGGCGGTTGCTAATCCTATGTACCTAGAGAGTTGATCCCCTGTAACTCTAATTCTCTTAACATGCAACTATGCCACCACACAATGCCCCATGCATGACCTAACGACTTGACCCCCACAAACTTCAATTGTCTTAACATGCAAATATGTCACCTAATCATGCCACTATGCATGCGAAAACACCCACATTGGAATGAACCATGCATACTGCCTCCTCCGTCTCGGTTTATTAGCCTCCCTCTAATTTTGCGTTAAACTTTGACCATTTATTTAACTATCAAAATATAAAGTATGTGTGAAATAAGTATAGAGTTGAATTTGTACTCGAAAGAGGTTTCCAATGATATAGTTTTTGTTACATATAATTTATATTTTATTAGTTACATCTATGATTAAACTTCAACCCAAAATAAAAGGGTGTCTGATAAACCAGGACAAATGGAGTACTCATATTAAATATTCTACATCTATAGAATAAACAAATATAATAGTAAATTATATGTTAGTTTCAATTCACATATTGTTTGTCTAAATGCTCATGTTTCATACAAACAAATCCCAATGAAATAACTTCAACCAACTGTTGGGTTTCGTAGTAATTTCAAAAAAATTCCTACGCACACGCAAGATCATGGTGATGCATAGCAACGAGAGGGGAGAGTGTTGTCTACGTACCCACGCAGACCGACTGCGGAAGCGTTGACACAACGTAGAGGAAGTAGTCGTACGTCTTCACGATCCAACCGATCAAGCACCGAAACTACGGCACCTCTGAGTTCGAGCACACGTTCAGCTCGATGACGATCCCCGGACTCCGATCCAGCAAAGTGTCAGGGAAGAGTTCCGTCAGCACGACGGCGTGGTGACGATCTTGATGTACTACAGCAGCAGGGCTTCGCCTAAACTCCGCTACAGTATTATCGAGGACTATGGTGGCTGGGGGCGCCGCACACGGCTAAGGAATAGATCACGTGGATCAACTTGTGTGTTCTTTGGGGTGCCCTGCCTCTGTATATAAAGGACTAGAGGGGGGAGGCTGGCCGGCCAAGGGAGGGCGCGCCAGGAGAGTCCTACTCCCTCTGGGAGTAGGATTCCCCCCAATCCTAGTTGGAATAGGATTCCTTGAGGGGGGAAAGAGAGAGAGGGGGCCGGCCACCTCTCCTAGTCCTAATAGGACTAGGGGAAGGGGGGGAGGCGCACAACCACCTTTTTTTTGAGAAAGCACACAACCACCTTGGACTGCCCCTTTCTCCTTTCCACTAAAGCCCACTAAGGCCCATATAGCTCCCGGGGGGTTCCGATAACCTCCCGGTACTCCGGTAAAATCCCGATTTCACCCGGAACACTTCCGATATCCAAACATAGGCTTCCAATATATCAATCTTTACGTCTCGACCATTTCGAGACTCCCCGTCATGTCCGTGATCACATCCGGGACTCCGAACAACCTTAGGTACATCAAAATGCATAAACTCATAATATAACTGTCATCGTAACCTTAAGCGTGCGGACCCTACGGGTTCGAGAACAATGTAGACATGACCGAGACACGTCTCCGGTCAATAACCAATAGCGGGACCTGGATGCCCATATTGGCTCCTACATATTCTACGAAGATCTTTATCGGTCAGACCGCATAACAACATACGTTGTTCCCTTTGTCATCGGCATGTTACTTGCCCGAGATTCGATCGTCGGTATCCAATACCTAGTTCAATCTCGTTACCGGCAAGTCTATTTACTCGTTCCGTAATACATCATCTCACAACTAACATATTAGTTGTAATGCTTGCAAGGCTTATGTGATGTGCATTACCGAGAGGGCCCAGAGATACCTCTCCGACAATCGGAGTGACAAATCCTAATCTTGAAATATGCCAACCCAACATGTACCTTTGGAGACACCTGTAGTACTCCTTTATAATCACCCAGTTACGTTGTGACGTTTGGTAGTACCCAAAGTGTTCCTCCGGTAAACGGGAGTTGCATAATCTCATAGTTATAGGAACATGTATAAGTCATGAAGAAAGCAATAGCAACACACTAAACGATCGGGTGCTAAGCTAATGGAATGGGTCATGTCAATCAAATCATTCAACTAATGATGTGACCTCGTTAATCAAATAACAACACTTTGTTCATGGTCAGGAAACATAACCATCTTTGATTAACGAGCTAGTCAAGTAGAGGCATACTAGTGACACTAAGTTTGTCTATGTATTCACACATGTATTATGTTTCCGGTTAATACAATTCTAGCATGAATAATAAACATTTATCATGATATAAGGAAATAAATAATAACTTTATTATTGCCTCTAGGGCATATTTCCTTCAGTCTCCCACTTGCACTAGAGTCAATAATCTAGATTACACTGTAATGATTCTAACACCCATGGAGCCTTGGTGCTGATCATGTTTTGCTCGTGGAAGAGGCTTAGTCAACGGGTCTGCAACATTCAGATCCGTATGTATCTTGCAAATCTCTATGTCTCCCACCTGGACTAGATCCCGAATGGAGTTGAAGCATCTCTTGATGTGCTTGGTCCTTTTGTGAAATCTGGATTTCTTTGCCAAGGCAATTGCACCAGTATTGTCACAAAAGATTTTCATTGGACCCGATGCACTAGGTATGACACCTAGATCGGATATGAACTCCTTCATCCAGACTCCTTCGTTCGCTGCTTCCGAAGCAGCTATGTACTCCGCTTCACATGTAGATCCCGCTACGACGCTTTGTTTAGAACTGCACCAACTGACAGCTCCACCGTTTAATGTAAACACGTATCCGGTTTGCGATTTAGAATCGTCCGGATCAGTGTCAAAGCTTGCATCAACCTAACCTTTTATGGCGAGCTCTTTGTCACCTCCATATACGAGAAACATATCCTTAGTCCTTTTCAGGTATTTCAGGATGTTCTTGACCGTTGTACAGTGATCCACTCCTGGGTTACTTTGGTACCTCCTTGCTAAACTTATAGCAAGGCACACATCAGGTCTGGTACGCAGCATTGCATACATGATAGAGCCTATGGCTGAAGCATAGGGAACATCTTTCATTTTCTCTCTATCTTCTGCAGTGGTCGGGCATTGAGTCTTACTCAACTTCACACCTTGTAACACAGGCAAGGACCCTTTCTTTGCTTGATCCATTTTGAACTTCTTCAAAACTTTGTCAAGGTATGTGCTTTGTGAAAGTCCAATTAAGCGTCTTGATCTATCTCTATAGATCTTAATGCCTAATATGTAAGCAGCTTCACCGAGGTCTTTCATTGAAAAACTCTTATTCAAGTATCCCTTTATGCTATCCAGAAATTCTATATCATTTCCAATTAGTAATATGTCATCCACATATAATATCAGAAATGCTACAGAGCTCCCACTCACTTTCTTGTAAATACAGGCTTCTCCGAAAGTCTGTATAAAACCAAATGCTTTGATCACACTATCAAAGCGTTTATTCCAACTCCGAGAGGCTTGCACCAGTCCATAAATGGGTCGCTGGAGCTTGCACACTTTGTTAGCTCCCTTTGGATCGACAAAACCTTCCGGTTACATCATATACAACTCTTCTTCCAGAAATCCATTTAGGAATGCAGTTTTGACATCCATCTGCCAAATTTCATAATCATAAAATGCGGCAATCGCTAACATGATTCGGACAGACTTAAGCATCGCTACAGGTGAGAAAGTCTCATCGTAGTCAACCCCTTGAACTTGTCGAAAACCTTTCGCGACAAGTCGAGCTTTGTAGACAGTAACATTACTATCAGCGTTAGTCTTCTTCTTGAAGATCCATTTATTCTCAATTGCTTGCCGATCATCGGGCAAGTCAACCAAAGTCCATACTTTGTTAACATACATGGATCCCATCTCAGATTTCATGGCTTCAAGCCACTTTGCGGAATCTGGGCTCACCATCGCTTCTTCATAGTTCGTAGGTTCATCATGATCTAGTAGCATGACTTCCAGAACAGGATTACCGTACCACTCTGGTGGGGATCTTACTCTGGTTGATCTACGAGGTTCAGTAGTATATTGATCTGAAGTTTCATGATCATTATCATTAGCTTCCTCACTAACTGGTGTAGGTGTCACTGAAACAGTTTTCTGTGATGTACTACTTTCCAGTAAGGGAGCAGGTACAGTTACCCCGTCAAGTTCTACTTTCCTCCCACTCACTTCTTTCGAGAGAAACTCCTTCTCTAGAAAGGATCCATTCTTAGCAACGAATGTCTTGCCTTCGGATCTGTGATAGAAGGTGTACCCAACAGTCTCCTTTGGGTATCCTATGAAGACACATTTCTCCGATTTGGGTTCGAGCTTATCAGGTTGAAGCTTTTTCACATAAGCATCGCAGCCCCAAACTTTAAGAAACGCCAACTTTGGTTTCTTTCCAAACCATAGTTCATAAGGTGTCGTCTCAACGGATTTTGATGGTGCCCTATTTAACGTGAATGTGTCCGTCTCTAAAGCATAACCCCAAAACGATAGCGGTAAATCTGTAAGAGACATCATAGATCGCACCATATCTAGTAAAGTACGATTACGATGTTCGGACACACCATTACGCTGTGGTGTTCCGGGTGGCGTGAGTTGCGAAACTATTCCACAGTTTTTCAAATGTACACCAAACTCGTAACTCAAATATTCTCATCCACGATCAGATCGTAGAAACTTTATTTTCTTGTTACGATGATTTTCAACTTCACTCTGAAATTCTTTGAACTTTTCAAATGTTTCAGACTTATGTTTCATTAAGTAGATATATCCATATCTGCTTAAATCATCTGGGAAGGTGAGAAAATAACGATATCTGCCACGAGCCTCAATATTCATCGGACCACATACATCGGTATGTATGATTTCCAACAAATCTGTTGCTCTCTCCATAGTACCGGAGGACGGTGTTTTAGTCATCTTGCCCATGAGGCATGGTTCGCAAGTACCAAGTGATTCATAATCAAGTGGTTCCAAAAGTCCATCAGTATGGAGTTTCTTCATGCGCTTTACACCGATATGACCTAAACGACAGTGCCACAAATAAGTTGCACTTTCATTATCAACTCTGCATCTTTTAGCTTCAACATTATGAATATGTGTATTACTACTATCGAGATTCAATAAGAATAGACCACTCTTCAAGGGTGCATGACCATAAAAGATATTACTCATATAAATAGAACAACCATTATTCTCTGATTTAAATGAATAACCGTCTCGCATTAAACAAGATCCAGATATAATGTTCATGCTCAACGCTGGCACCAAATAACAATTATTTAGGTCTAATACTAATCCCGAAGGTAGATGTAGAGGTAGCGTGCCGACCGCGATCTCATCGACTTTGGAACCGTTTCCCACGCGCATCGTCACCTCGTCCTTTGCCAGTGTTCGCTTAATCCGTAGTCCCTGTTTCGAGTTGCAAATATTAGCAACAGAACCAGTATCAAATACCCAGGTGCTACTG
Source organism: Triticum dicoccoides (assembly GCF_002162155.2). NCBI lineage: Eukaryota > Viridiplantae > Streptophyta > Magnoliopsida > Poales > Poaceae > Triticum > Triticum dicoccoides. The sequence goes on along the minus strand of NC_041380.1, from coordinate 599,300,921 downwards.
CGAGCTCTAGTAAGGTACACATCAATAACATGTATATCACATATACCTTTGTTCACCTTGCCATCCTTCTTATCCGCCAAATACTTGGGGCAGTTCCGTTTCTAGTGACCAGTCTGCTTGCAGTAGAAGCACTTAGTTTCAGGCTTAGGTCCAGACTTGGGTTTCTTCTCCTGAGCAGCAACTTGCTTGCTGTTCTTCTTGAAGTTCCCCTTCTTCTTCCCTTTGCCCTTTTTCTTGAAACTAGTGGTCTTGTTAACCATCAACACTTGATGCTCCTTCTTGATTTCTACCTCCGCAGCTTTCAGCATTGCGAGGAGCTTGGGAATAGTCTTGTTCATCCCTTGCATATTATAGTTCATCACGAAGCTCTTGTAGCTTGGTGGCAGTGATTGGAGAATTCTGTCAATGACGCAATCATCCAGAAGATTAACTCCCAATTGAATCAAGTGATTATTATACCCAGACATTTTGAGTATATGCTCACTGACAGAACTGTTCTCCTCCATCTTGCAGCTATAGAACTTATTGGAGACTTCATATCTCTCAATCCGGGCATTTGCTTGAAATATTAACTTCAACTCCTAGAACATCTCATATGCTCCATGACGTTCAAAACGTCGTTGAAGTCCCGATTCTAAGCCGTAAAGCATGGCACACCGAACTATCGAGTAGTCATCAGCTTTGCTCTGCTAGACGTTCATAACATCTGGTGTTGCTCCAGCAGCAGGCCTGGCACCTAGCGGTGCTTCCAGGACGTAATTCTTCTGAGCAGCAATGAGGATAATCCTCAACTTACGGACCCAGTCCGTATAATTGCTACCATCATCTTTCAACTTTGCTTTCTCAAGGAACGCATTAAAATTCAACGGAACAACAACACGAGCCATCTATCTACAATCAACATAAACAAGCAAGATACTATCAGGTACTAAGTTCATGATAAGTTTAAGTTCAATTAATCAAATTACTTAAGAACTCCCACTTAGATAGACATCCCTCTAATCCTCTAAGTGATCACGTGATCCAAATCAACTAAACCATAATCGATCATCACGTGAGATGGAGTAGTTTTTAATGGTGAACATCGTTATGTTGATCATATCTACTATATGATTCACGCTCGACCTTTCGGTCTCCGTGTTCCGAGGCCATATCTGCATATGCTAGGCTCGTCAAGTTTAACCTGAGTATTCTGCGTGTGCAAAACTGTCTTGCACCCATTGTAGATGGACGTAGAGCTTATCACACCCGATCATCACGTGGTGTCTGGGCACGACGAACTTTGGCAACGGTGCATACTCAGGGAGAACACTTCTTGATAATTTAGTGAGAGATCATCTTATAATGCTACCGTCAATCAAAGCAAGATAAGATGCATAAAAAGATAAACATCACATGCAATCAATATAAGTGATATGATATGGCCATCATCATCTTGTGCTTGTGATCTCCATCTCTGAAGCACCGTCATGATCACCATCGTCACCGGCGCGACACCTTGATCTCCATCGTAGCATCGTTGTCGTCTCGCCAATCTTATGCTTCCACGACTATCACTACCGTTTAGTAATAAAGTAAAGCATTACATCGCGATTGCATTGCATACAATAAAGCGACAACCATATGCGCTCCTGCCAGTTGCCGATAACTCGGTTACAAAACATGATCATCTCATACAATAAAATCCAGCATCATGCCTTGACCATATCACATCACAACATGCCCTGCAAAAACAAGTTAGACGTCCTCTACTTTGTTGTTGCAAGTTTTACGTGGCTGCTATGGGCTTAAGCAAGAACCAATCTCACCTACGCATCAAAACCACAACGATAGTTTGTCAAATAGACTCTGTTTTAACCTTCGCAAGGACCGGGCGTAGCCACACTTGGTTCAACTAAAGTTGGAGAGACAGTCACCCGCAAGCCACCTATGTGCAAAGCATGTCGGGGGAACCGGTCTCGCGTAAGTGCACGCGTAATGTTGGTCCGGGTCGTCTCGTCCAACAATGCCGCCGAAACAAAGTATGACATGCTGGTAGGCAGTATGACTTATATCGCCCATAACTCACTTGTGTTCTACTCGTGCATATAACATCAACATAAATAACCTAGGCTCGGATGCCACTGTTGGGTTTCGTAGTAATTTCAAAAAATTTCCTACGCACACGCAAGATCATGGTGATGCATAGCAACGAGAGGGAAGAGTGTTGTCTATGTACCCACGCAGACCGACTGCGGAAGCGTTGACACAACGTAGAGGAAGTAGTCGTACGTCTTCACGATCCAACCGATCAAGCACCGAAACTACGGCACCTCCGAGTTCGAGCACACGTTCAGCTCGATGACGATCCCCGGACTCTGATCCAGCAAAGTGTCGGCGAAGAGTTCCGCCAGCACGACGGCGTGGTGACGATCTTGATGTACTACAGCAGCAGGGCTTCGCCTAAACTCCGCTACAGTATTATCGAGGACTATGGTGGCTGGGGGCGCCGCACACGGCTAAGGAATAGATCACGTGGATCAACTTGTGTGTTCTTTGGGGTGCCCTGCCTCTGTATATAAAGGACTAGAGGGGGGAGGCTGGCCGGCCAAGGGAGGGTGCGCCAGGAGAGTCCTACTCCCTCTAGGAGTAGGATTCCCCCCCCCCCCAATCCTAGTTGGAATAGGATTCCTTGAGGGGGGAAAGAGAGAGAGGGGGCCGGCCACCTCTCCTAGTCCTAATAGGACTAGGGGAATGGGGGGAGGCACACAGCCACCTTGGGCTGCCCCTTTCTCCTTTCCACTAAAGCCCACTAAGGCCCATATAGCTCCCGGGGGGTTCCGGTAACCTCCCGGTACTCCGGTAAAATCCCGATTTCACCCGGAACACTTTCGATATCCAAACATAGGCTTCCAATATATCAATCTTTACGTCTCGACCATTTCGAGACTCCTCGTCATGTTCGTGATCACATCCGGGACTCCGAATAACCTTCGGTACATCAAAATGCATAAACTCATAATATAACTGTCATCGTAACCTTAAGCGTGCGGACCCTACGGGTTCGAGAACAATGTAGACATGACCGAGACACGTCTCCGGTCAATAACCAATAGCGGGACCTGGATGCCCATATTGGCTCCTACATATTCTATGAAGATCTTTATCGGTCAGACCGCATAACAACATACGTTGTTCCCTTTGTCATCGGTATGTTACTTGCCCGAGATTCGATCGTCGGTATCCAATACCTAGTTCAATCTCGTTACCGGCAAGTCTCTTTACTCGTTCCGTAATACATTATCTCACAACTAACATATTAGTTGTAATGCTTGCAAGGCTTATGTGATGTGCATTATCGAGAGGGCCCAGAGATACCTCTCCGACAATCGGAGTGATAAATCCTAATCTCGAAATACGCCAACCCAACATGTACTTTGGAGACACCTGTAGTACTCCTTTATAATCACCCAGTTACGTTGTGACGTTTGGTAGTACCCAAAGTGTTCCTCCGGTAAACGGGAGTTGCATAATTTCATAGTTATAGGAACATATATAAGTCATGAAGAAAGCAATAGCAACATACTAAACGATCGGGTGCTAAGCTAGTGGAATGGGTCATGTCAATCAGATCATTCAACTAATGATGTGACCTCGTTAATCAAATAACAACACTTTGTTCATGGTCAGGAAACATAACCATCTTTGATTAAGGAGCTAGTCAAGTAGAGGCATACTAGTGACACTAAGTTTGTCTATGTATTCACACATGTATTATGTTTCCGGTTAATACAATTCTAGCATGAATAATAAACATTTATCATGATATGATACGGTCATGGTTCAAGCTAAAGATGTCAAAGAAGCGAACGCCAATTTAATTTCCAAGTCAGGTTATTTTGTTGCAAAACGTGTCATGGGCGCGATGCAGATGAAGGCGGGCATCAGTAACATTATTGCCGAGAAGACTGGTGTTCATTTGCCTAATTTGCGACGATGTAGAGATGGAAAAATGCGCATGGTATGTGGACCTGGTTTTGTGAGCGTGGCAAATCAAGGAGACAACTTGAAACATAATCATATATACCCAAGTGTGATGCGTGTACATGAATTATGTGACCGTAGAGCTGGAGGTGAACTACATAAAATCTCACCAGAAATATCTGCCACTTATCATGGAAATAACCGAACAATCTGGCAGAATCCAGCGCCCATCAAGGTGGTTCCTACCTTTCGTACACCTCCAGAATATATCAAAATCGGCAGCTTCCATTTAAAACTGCATGCGTACAAGAGAGGATCTGTCAAGGGATAAATTCTTTTTTTTTATATTTAATAGATTATCTTTATCTTTTTAGGTAGTTGAACGTGAGCTTTTAAATTACTTTCCTAGTTCTTTGTACTAATCGTACTAGTAGTACGTACATAGGAGTCCAGGTCGTTTGACCATTAGGTCATGTACGTGCACGTGAGGATCGGCCATATAAAAGGCCTTGCGTCCATGTAACTAGGGCAGTTTTTGTTTATCGGTGAGTTATGAAAAAAGTCAGAAAACGTCCATGTTTCGGACGACCCAATTGTGAGTATTTTCTGTGATTTGTTTCATCGAGAAAATCCACTAGCGACGGAGGGTTGATCATCATATCGGCGCCTACGTGCTGATCCGAGGGGATCGTTATTTTTGTTCGTGTATTTTCGTACACGGGTGAATCTTATTATTGGAGGTTGAGGGACCAGGTGGAAGAACAGTTGAACAAGCATCGCCGTGAAAGATCGGGCCATCTACACGCGCGAATTAGCATCTCGCTAGTCCGTGCTTCATCAAGTGGTATTCAGAGCAAAGGTTAGTCACGGCGATTCAGTTTGTAATATCATCTGCGGAGTCAAGCATCAACATGTTGAGCAGGAACATATTGATGGAGGAGGAAGGCATTGGCGAGGTCACTCTTTTTCACACTCGTTGCGTCGTGAACGAACGACGTGTCAATCTGACAATCGATGAGAGTACCGCAGTCAATATGGTGAGCATCGAGGTGGTGGAAAAATTGGGGCTGAAGATGGCGCCTCTTGAAAGACCGTACATGCTGAAGTGGTTCAAAGGTGAAATCAAAATTACGCATCAGATTTTGCTAATTTTTGATCTGGGAAAATATTGTTGTGCGGAATTTTTTCATGTTTGTCCTGTGTCCATGGTGTCGTGCCATCTACTACTTGGGCACCCATGGTGCAAGCGTGTTGGGGCTGTTCGGGATGTCAAGAAAAATAGTTATTCTTTATCACGGAAGGGCAAACAATTTTGTTTTATTCCCATGCCAACAGATGTGTTCGCTGCTGATTGGAAAGATCGTTTGCGAGAAAGAAGAGAAGAGGTAGAAGAAATAAAAGAAGTTGATGCACCGATGAAGGGGCTAAATCTTTTGGTGGAGAAGGTGAAAGATGATTGTGGTGCAAAGGGACAGCGGTGGAGTGTTTTTAAAACACAGTGCAAGATCAAGGACCGTGCATGCAAGATGATAATTGACGGTGGCAGTTTTACCAACGCCATTAGCAAAGATCTTGTGCAAGAATTGGGTTTGTCTATGTGGCGGCATCCTCAGCCGCACCATGTGAAGTGGCTATACAACTCTGGAAAACTAAAGATTACACATAAAGTACGTGTGACATTTGCTGTTGGAAATTACATTGACAAGGTGGATTGTGACGTTGTGCCTATGGATGCGTGTCATTTGCTATTAGGAAGACCTTGGCAATTCGATCATGATGCAGTACATGCTGGAAGATCGAACACATACACATTTATGCATGATGGGAGGAAATACGTGCTAAAGCCGATGCCGAATAGTGCAATCGCCAGAGATAAGCCAGTTTTGGAAAGAACTCTTGGACAGAAATTGGATTCGAAACCGAGGACGGTTTCTCTTCAAGGGAGAGAGGATGATACGGTCATGGTTCAAGCTAAAGATGTCAAAGAAGCGAACGCCAATTTAATTTCCAAGTCAGGTTATTTTGTTGCAAAACGTGTCATGGGCGCGATGCAGATGAAGGCGGGCATCAGTAACATTATTGCCGAGAAGACTGGTGTTCATTTGCCTAATTTGCGACGATGTAGAGATGGAAAAATGCGCATGGTATGTGGACCTGGTTTTGTGAGCGTGGCAAATCAAGGAGACAACTTGAAACATAATCATATATACCCAAGTGTGATGCGTGTACATGAATTATGTGACCGTAGAGCTGGAGGTGAACTACATAAAATCTCACCAGAAATATCTGCCACTTATCATGGAAATAACCGAACAATCTGGCAGAATCCAGCGCCCATCAAGGTGGTTCCTACCTTCCGTACACCTCCAGAATATATCAAAATCGGCAGCTTCCATTTAAAACTGCATGCGTACAAGAGAGGATCTGTCAAGGGATAAATTCTTTTTTTTATATTTAATAGATTATCTTTATCTTTTTAGGTAGTTGAACGTGAGCTTTTAAATTACTTTCCTAGTTCTTTGTACTAATCGTACTAGTAGTACGTACATAGGAGTCCAGGTCGTTTGACCATTAGGTCATGTACGTGCACGTGAGGATCGGCCATATAAAAGGCCTTGCGTCCATGTAACTAGGGCAGTTTTTGTTTATCGGTGAGTTATGAAAAAAGTCAGAAAACGTCCATGTTTCGGACGACCCAATTGTGAGTATTTTCTGTGATTTGTTTCATCGAGAAAATCCACTAGCGACGGAGGATTGATCATCATATCGGCGCCTACGTGCTGATCCGAGGGGATCGTTATTTTTGTTCGTGTATTTTCGTACACGGGTGAATCTTATTATTGGAGGTTGAGGGACCAGGTGGAAGAACAGTTGAACAAGCATCGTCGTGAAAGATCGGGCCATCTACACGCGCGAATTAGCATCTCGCTAGTCCGTGCTTCATCATGATATAAGGAAATAAATAATAACTTTATTGTTGCCTCTAGGGCATATTTCCTTCACCAACTCCCACAGTAACGCGTGAGGTATCATCTCTAGTATAGCTAGCGTTTCATTTGTGTAATAAATGAAAAGATCGAAAATGCATCAGTGAACCTAACTAGGTGCGCACGCACCTGAATTGGAAAAAATAACTAAACATAAGAAAAATAGTCAAATATTTTTTAAATTGTTTGGCAACATACATGGATAAATTATTTATGTCGTATTCCGAGCAAATTACAACAAAATACATACTATATAAATGCTACTATTCACTTTTTTGTAGTTGTTTTTCGCTCAGAATACGAAATAACTCGTTTGTCCCGAAACTTTAAACATATAAACACTAAAATTCGATCGATACACAAGTGTGATTTGCTTACCACACCAATGCTTTTGTGGATTGATGCCACTAGTGAAGTTATGGACCTCGGTCCATTATTCCTCATAATCACAACCTCGAGCACTTTATCTTCCATTCTTGTATAATATGAACTTTTGCTTTCATTGCTTACAAAAATCATTTCCAACCACAAGATATATGAATACTTGTAACTAGCAAAGCTAGCTAGCTAGCTAGTGAGATTGATAACCTCACTAGAAGTGTTGGGGGCCAACTGAAGTGTCTTAGTTGTGTGCATGTACTGATCATTGGCCGGTAGAAGAACTCCACGAATTGATACCTTGGTTCACAACTTAGGGGAAAACTTGCTCCTTGCTGTAAAAGAGGTAAATACACTGGGAGTCATAGAACTTGCGTGTGGCGGTCAGTTTAGTGCAAAAACTTGTAAAATACGTGTTTCTGGTCCACGAACTTGCACGGAGGTGCAAATACGGTCACATTTTGCGTACACGGGGTGTATCCGTTGCCTGCGTGGCACGCCAGCATGACCGGGTCCCACAGTCAGCCACTGTAACAGTTCTTGCATCGTAGATTTGCAGAAAAGCCCTCAGCTTATCCTTTTTAGCAACATTGTGCCATGTTTACAGTGCTCCCTACATGCGACTGTCGCCAATGTGCAAACCAACGTAATTATAATGCTATATACTTACATTTCTAAGTATATAATGACGCCGACGTACTTAATTACGTAAGTATATACGGCCTCAGTCCACCAGTACGCACTACTACCTTCGTTCTGATTTACTGGTCCTCAAGTATTTTGTGCTAATTTTTAACCATAAATTTAGTTAATGAAATGTTAATATATGTCACAAAAAATAGTATCATTGGAAACTATGTTCAAATATGAATCCAATGATATAATTTGTGATTGCATGCATTAACATTTTGTCAGTTAAATAAAAAAGGACCAACAAACCAGGACGGAGATAGTACAATACTATATAGCCAAACAATATTCTTATAGATGTTTAGCATTTGATGTCTACTTTTACGTACACACTGTACATTTTTGTATACAACAGAAACAATTTTATACACCTTTCATATTTTCCAAATACATGATTAACAGTTTTAAAAATATATGTTTTGATGTTTTCTTTCATACACGCTATCCTTTTAGATAAACATCTAAAAACATTTTTATACATGTTTAATATTTTTTAAACATATGATTACCATTTTTTCAAATAAAAATTAAAAAAAATCCAAATACATGTTAAACATTTCTTTGGAAGGTAGGAAGTATTTTTTAAAGTATGCAAAAAAATTTGTACATTTTATAAAAAACTTAAAAATTCATGAGCATTGTTTTTTAAATGCGTAAAATTTTAAAGTGTAATGTATGTTTTTTACAATGTTTAAATGTTACATTAAATGTGACGTACTTTTTTTCTAACACATGAACCTTTTTTTAAATGTCAAAAACACTATTATATGAGTTGTTTTCTTATACACAGAACTACAGAAATAACAACATAAATAATGTTTATCTCTTTATCAGGAAATCCTTTTGCCGTCGTAGCATAGTGTTTAGCTTAGTCACCTATGAGCACGAGGTCACAGGTTCAGTTAGATTGATTTCTTTTTTATTTTTTTGTCCGAGAATATAAGTTATAGTCGTGCTATCTAGTCTTCTATCATTACCTGTCTGGTGGCTGTGTGTTCGAATGCAACCAGAGCAAATGTTTTATTTTATTTTATTTGAGGGGCTCGGTACGTGAATAAAAAAAGCCGATGCTTTTTCTGCAAATCTACCATGTGAAAACTGTTACAGTGGCTGACAAGGGGTCCTCGCCAAGCTGGCCTGGCACGCAGGCAAGATACGTTCGCATACGTGAAATGTAACCGTATTTGCACCTTTATGCAAGTTTATGGATTAAAAACATGTATTTTGTAAGTTTGTGCACCAAATTGATCACTATGTGCAAGTTCTGTGACTTTTAGTGTATTTATCTCGTTGTAAAACAACAACATTTTCATCTAATATGCATAAATACTAGCTGGGGACATGATGAAGTATGGATCAAGCAATTGAAAAAAACTAGACAAATTTGATGCAAGTTAAACTGAATTATGTTGCTTCAGGACCAAGTGCAAAGTATGCGTGCGACACCAGCTAACTATTGAACCCATGAAGATGAAAGATATATTTGGACATGAAATAATCGGTGAATGACAAATGCAAAAATTGAAGGACAAACTCTCAAAGATATTTTTTATATTATAGGATCTTATATTTATTGTGCTCATAATTATCCCTTCTATTTATACTAAAGCCTAAAAAGGATAACATGCACTCTAGAAACCTCTCTCAATTTTAGAGTTCTTTGCCATGATATTGAGAGACTAAATATAGACAAACACATACATTGCAATTCATCTAAGTGGTCCAAATTAATTTGTGCCACATACACTTTGTTTATTTTTTGTTTTTTGTGCCAATATATTGCAAACTTAACTAAGTATCCCTAAGAGTGTGTCTTGAAAGCGAAACACTAATGTCACTTTGTTCGCAATATATGTAGTTCCATTGTCAGAGAACTCTATTTATACTAAAACCTAAAATATTGTATCTTGATAATTAGTTCCATTGTTACATTGTTAAGCAATGATAGAAATAGTGGTACTTAATATTATATGTCGAGAAAATGAGTTATAATTGTTAGGAAATAAAAATATTTAGTATAAATAAATTGTGGCCATTGTCTTTGCCCCACACATCTTCGAGGCCTATACCCCAGGGGCAGAGGAGAAGGTTTCGGGATTTCATATCCGATGCTTGTTCTATTGTTTAGGCTAGAAGCGCTGCGTAGTTTGCACCTCCTAGATGAGAAGACTGGGCCATAGTAGCCTTGGCTTCCGTTATTACTTGCGTCGAGAGAAGAGGTGAGCCGTGTGAAACTTGGAGGATAATGAAATTCGATGAGTTCTTGAGCAGAAACACAAAATTACTCTGTATATACCATTAAGATTTTTATAATTTATAAACTAACTAATAGTAAATCTTAGAGAAACCACTTTTGGTGTTTTAATGATATAATTTTTTTGGATGAAGTAAAAAAATTTAACATCTTAAACCTAAAATTTTATTTGGATGGGATCTAACTAAGATAAACCAAACTCATTGAACCCAGTTGCTGACCGCTCACAAGAAACAAGGTAAACTCTATCTTCTGATAAAAACTTGTTTATTTTTTGATGCAATTATCATGGTACTTGTGTGTGTATACGCGCCCGATTTTGAGAAACGAACCCGTAGCATGGCAAATTCATAGGTTTTCATCCTTGAAAATTGTTGAAACTTTTGTTTATTTTTCAGTTATGTACTCCCTCCGTTTCTTTATAAAAGGTGTATTTGTTTTTTTGATGAAATTCTAGAATGTAAGATGTATTTCTTCTAATTCCTCATAATTCCTTTGTTAGCCCTCCAGAAAAAAGAAACTATCTTTCTCCTGATTGTCTGTATCTCTCCTTGTAGCAAAAGAAGGGAAGCATCTCTGTGTCAATTGCATGTATCTCTTACTTTACTGGACTAACTGGTTACTTGCCACTAACAAATTTGCCAAGGTAATTTCGTCCTAACATGTCTATAATTATGTCCCTTGTCACCGTGCCAAAAATAATACACCTTACATAAAGGAACGGAGGGAGTACATAGTAGTTTTGATTTCAACATTTGTATTCTATTTTTTTATCCATCTGACAAATTGCAGTAATTTTGTACTCCATCCGATCCATATTAATTTTCTCTCAAACGGATGTATCTAGACGTATTTCAGTGTTAGATACATCCGTTTGAGCAACAAGTAATATGGATCGGAGGGAGTACTATATTCTGCAAATATCATCACAATATAGTGTACATGTCCGCTCTTTTCTTATTTCTGGATTTATATGCGCGCAAGTCCATTTCCCCAAAGTCCACACGTGATCCACATTCGAGCTCTTGATCCTCATCTAGAAATTTGAAAAATTTGGTTTGTTCCTAACCACCACTGGTGACACGTCCAGATTTGTGCTGGTACTTGTACAAGCCCAACCAAGGATGGGATTTTCACACATTGATCCAAATGTTTTGTGCTCCAGTGATTGATCTTTACAATGGTATCCCTCCTAACTGGTATTTAAACTTCTCTGGATGTTTAAATATGAGTTGAGTACATAAAACCATTTTCATTGTTGTACCAACTACCATTAAAACAACTTGTACTTGCTTTCTGATTATATTGGGTGGTCCCCGCAAAAAAAGTTGTGGGGCCAATGGACACAACTTTTTTTCCATTTATTTGTGTAAATAATTTATTGTAGTGGACCTCTTGATGATATATGGGATGTTATTAAGTTTGCATTTCTCATGATCAGTTGTGACAACAGAATAATCACCCCTACTCATCTGAATGATGTTGCCCAAACATGTCGTTCATCATTCAATGGTCCATTTTTATCTAATGTCCGGTTAGTTAGTATTTTTTGGGATTATGTGAAAATCCCATCTCCTTTTGAGTTTAAATAATTGCGTGTTTTGTGCCATGATGTCCTTGAGCATTGGAGGATCAACATCTTACAAATAGTCCACCTGAAGTAGTATTCGAACCCTGGGGTGTAAAAATTCCAAAGATTCCAGAAGAAATAGCAAAGTTACGGTGCTTGGTGACACTTGAGATTCATGATATATACTACCAAAGTTGTACAATGCCAAATGAAATAGGAGGCATCGAACTATGGAAGCATTGAAAGTGCTCAAAGGTACTGGTGTGTCTCGTCAGTCAACCAACTTTCTCGGGCCACTTGGTGAACTAACAAACCTGCGGAAGCTAGGGATACATGTTCGCGACAATGAGATACCATCCGCCAGCCAAGTCAAAGCAAATCTTGGTTGTCTATCCATTCTTGTGTGGTTTGAGGAACATGACAAACTCTTGGACGGATTAAGCCTCCTGGTTCAATGTACTCCCGCCATTTCTAAATATCAGCCTTAGTAGAGATTCAATATGGATTACATATGGATGTATACAGACATATTTCAGAGTGTAAATTCACTCATTTTACTCCGTATGAATATCTAGAAGGGCTTATATTTAGGAATGGAGAGAGTATCCTTCAGGGACTTGTCACTCTCAAAGGTTCCGTCCAAAATGGATGGGCCCACTTGTCAACCTCCATAAATTGAACCTCCATATAGCAAGGGTCTGTCACGAAGATGTGAAAACCCTGGGTCGCCTTCCCTGTATGCGCCATATGTGTTTGGGTCCACGACTAAACCATATGAAGGCTTTCCGGTATTTAGCTTGAGGTTAGGCTATTCTTGCTGCCAACAACAATTGTTGGTTCATAAATGTGTCTCGATCCAGGTTTGGCATGGTAACATTGATTTTTGTGATGCCTTGCCTTCAGATTCAACGCAACTTCTTTTTTGTAGGAGTGCTTTTGCATTGATTCAGAGAAACAAATAAAATATCAGTGTTCTTGCTTGTTGAGATGCTACTGGTGTCACAAAGCTGCACGGTACGATATACCATGGTACTGGTTACTAAAGAAGACTTACGTCTGGCTTGGGCAGGATGGTCGCCAATGCATCTGTCGAAACAGGTTTCGTTCAGCTTTATAGATAAAGCTCAAACGGCCGAACCGATACAAAGTTATGAAAAGATCCTCATATAAACCGGTCATAAGAAAAATGGCAACCAAGCAAGTAGCACAAACACGAAATCAGGTATACACCTAACCTATATCTATATCTATACCTACTAGTATTAAAGGAAATAGGTATAGGTATTAGGTATTTACTATTAAAGGGAATAGGTATTGTTGGTTTGGATTAGTCCGTTTTGTTTGGTTTGAGTGCACGATAAAGTTTGTAATGTTGGCTTGTACATAGGCTAAGCGATCTGAGCCAAGTACTTGTACATTAATGGGTCTTTTATGGTCTTTCATAGAGACCACAAAATGTAATTGGGTCAAAATAAATCAACATTGTGGGAATTGATCACAGGACCTCCTATCTGGGTCTTCGGTGTAACAACCAATGACCTATGCCATTCACATTTACTAATCTCAACTCGCTCTAAATATACGAGTGATAGTCCTCGTGTTTAGAGCGAGCTAACTAAGCGAATAAGCTAATTAAAGGAAGGATTGTGGGCTTAAATAAAATATTCAAACGGATGTGGCTAATTGAAGAAAAGATTATGGGTAAGCTGGTGGAATAACTAAAAGAAAGATTGTGGTCTTAATAAATCAAATATTCAAATAGATGATGTTAATTAAAGAAAGAAATTGAGATAAAAAGGTAGGATAATTAAAAAGAAAGATCTGCAGACTTCAATGTGTTGGTGCTATTAAATTAGATTTGATTTCGGACTGAAACGGGTAAGGACGTCATGGTAATTAAAGAAAAAATTATATTTAAACAGAATCAGTGGGAAATTATATCCGGCAAAAAAAAATATAACACGGCCGCCGTGCGCCCCTGCCCGCGAGATTGGAATTTTGAGAGGCGATGCGGCAGTTCTCTGCCTGCGTGGGATGGTCCTCATGGATCCCTCTGTATTTTCGTGCGAGCGATCAAGCCGACTAACAATTCTCGTATTGGGCTGGGAGGAAGCAAAGATAATGAACCATCGGGTGGGGAGGGAGAAAACAGAAGTGCGTTGTTCCAGTTTTGGGCTAAATGCGTGCACCCATCAGATTTTTTGTTAGTTTTTTCGTTTTGCTCACACACGCACATATTATACACTTTATATACCTTTTTTTTTGCAAAAAAAGGTATTCAACTGAATACCTATGAATTGAAGTGGGCCCACCCCTGTCGCCGTCGAGCCCGAAAAGAAAGACTAGGGTTTTCACCAGAAGCCCTGGCATCATGAGGTGCTTCGGTGCATGAGTGTGGGCTTGGCCCTTGATGTATGGTTTTCGTCTGGTTTTCCACTAATTAACCGCTAATCTCTTTCGTCCTGTTAGGATTTAATTATTAGAGATAATCCTTGTTGTAAATAACAGCATGCACGGGATCCTCTCAAGGCAACCGCCGCCTTGTTCGTGGGGGAACCTCTCCAGGCAACCGTCGCATCCGCTCCTCGCATCCTCTCGAACAGGCGCATCTTCTCATAAGCGCCGGTTCCCCTTGTATAAATATGTAATCATCAATGGAATAAGATACTTCGATCAAATCATTCTTTCACACGTCCCACTCACAGCTTGTAGCTTGGCATCTGTATTTGGATGCGGTTGCGTTGGGTCCACGGTCGATGATTAGTGCCCCACAACGACTCGCGTGAACATGAACCGGCAAAATCCCACGACGACTCGTGTGAACTATGCAGTACGCATGGTTTGACACCGACACCTCATTTCTAAGCTTCCAAGCAAACACGGCGCAGAGGCGGAGCACAAATACCCCTCTGCCCGCGTCCACCGGGTAGCACAACGCACGAAAGCTCCACAAACCCAAAAATGGCGCCCCTTCTCCTCGTGCTGCTGCTGCTCGTCCACCGCGCTGCCGCCGCCGACGAGAGACAGCTTCTCATCCAGATCAAGCGCGCGTGGAGCGACCCGCCGGTGCTCGCGGCATGGAGCACTTCGGGCTCGGGGGACCACTGCGCCTGGCCCTACGTGACCTGCGACACATCGTCCGGCCGCGTCACGAGCCTCTCCCTCGCCAACATCAACATCCCCGCCCCGTTCCCGGATGCCATCGGTGGCCTCTACGGCCTCACCAGCCTCAACCTCTCAAACAACAACATCACCGGCGCCTTCCCGACCAGCGTGTACCGTTGCGCTTCGCTGCGGCACCTCGATCTGTCCCTTACCTACCTCGGCGGCGAGCTCCCCGTCAGCATCGGCCACGCGCTCGGGGAGAACCTTACCTCTCTGATGCTCAATGGCAACTACTTCACCGGTACCATCCCCACCTCCTTGTCCCGGTTACGGAACCTGCAGTCGCTGGCGCTGGACAACAACTATTTCGCCGGCACCATCCCTCCGCAGCTCGGCGACCTGACGAGCCTTCAGACATTGACGCTCGCGAATAATTCGTTCAGCGCGGCCGAGCTGCCGGCGTCGTTCAAGAACCTGACAAAGCTGAAATTCTTCTGGGCGACGAATTGCAACCTCACCGGCGACCTCCCGGGCTATGTCACGAAGATGCAGGACTTGGAGATGCGCGCTCGACCTCTCGGTCAACGCCTTCACCGGGAGTATACCTCCGGGCATCTGGAACCTCACCAAGTTGCGGAATCTGGCTATATATGCAAACAACCTCACGGGGGAGGTCGTCGATGATGGTCCTTTCGGCGCGGTGAATTTGGTGAAGATGGACCTGTCCGAGAATCACAGGCTTAGTGGGCCGATTCCGGAAGCCTTCGGTCACTTGCCAAAGCTTGAAAGGTTGAGCTTGTTCCTCAACCACTTCTCCGGTGAGATACCGGCAAGCATCAGCCGGCTGCCTTCTTTGGTGACTCTGCAATTGTTCGGCAATTGTCTCAACGGCACGCTCCCTCGGGATCTCGGCAAGAAGTCACCTGAGTTGGGTCTATGTTGAAGTTGACGACAACGAGATCACTGGCGCAATACCGGAGGGGCTTTGCACCAACGGCATGCTCCAGTCGCTCACCGCCAGGAACAACAGATTGAACGGCTCCATCCCGGAAGCCCTTGCCGGTTGCCCCACGCTTAACAACCTTATGCTCGACAACAACCAGCTCTCTGGCGAGATACCGGAGGGTTTGTGCGACAACGGCAAGTTGGAGTATCTCAGTGTTGGGCAAAACCGCTTGAACGGCTCCATCCCGGCAGATCTCGCAGGTTGCAGCACGCTCAAGCGACTGATACTTCGCGACAACAAGCTTACTGGGAAGGTGCCTTTTTTCTTCTAGACAGAATGGTTCATAGTGTGCTAAAAGGAGAAAAGCAATTCTCCCATGCATGGGAGGTCCCGTGCATGGCTCAACCGTTGGATATAGATGGAGATTTGGATGCATGCAGACCTAGTTGTATTTCATCCATTAATGAACCCACCCTCTCCCATGCAGCACCCTAGACCCATGCTTTTTCATGTGATTTCAAAGTTTGAAATTATTTTATCTTATGAACCGAAATCCCGATTTCACTTTCGTTTGCATATTTATGTTCCTGGTGACGAGGACTTTAAAAAACATCATTCTTTAATATATTTTTCATAATTTTTGAAACATGATAAAACCTTACGAAATATGGTGAAATTCCATGAAACATGGTGTAAAATTCTATGATATAGTCTGCGGAACTCATTTCATATCAATTTGTTTCTATTAAGAACATCGTATACAGTTTTGTAATTTGATGGGCTTTATATTCTATAGTTGCACCAAGTTACAAAATTATTTTAAAAAATTAAAATTATTTTAAAAAATAAAATTCTTTTAAAAATTATGGAAATATATCCATGATTGATCTTGTTTAAAAGATTTCCTTCTCAGGACCCCAAATATGCAAACAAACAAGAAATGAAAATTTTCATTCAAAAGCTAGATGGTATTAAAATTTCAGACTCTGACTTAAAATGCATGAGTAAATATGAGAAGGGGAACAATCAGGTAGGGTCATAGGGTGGAGGAACTACAAGTCATAGCCTCATAGGTAATACGGTGGGACACTAGCATGCACGGGAGATCCCGTGCATGGTAGAAAAACCATTCTCGTGGTAAAAGTGTATGTGAGAGACAAATTTATAGTTCTATAGTTTCCATATTATATGATCAAAATAACATGATTATGGAGCCACTGAAAAACGGGCAAGTCTTTTGCCTTGTTTCAAAAAACAAAATATGATATCACTTACCACTCGCCGGGAGGCAGGGGAACCTTGCAGTCCTGAAAGAATAATCCACTTTACTGTGTGATACACAGAGCGTCAAACCAGGAGTCTAATAATACTTGGTGGGTAGGTGGATACACACATTGCATCCAACCAACGGTTGGGTTTGCAATACTATGTTGCACGCCGCATTGCATCCACGATTGGGGCGTGCTTCATGGTCTGGATGAGAAGTCAGAAGCTGCCTCTACTCGTTGGCCGGGTGATGCTGGTGCACAAGCAGCAGGAGGATGGTGAGGCTGCCATTTCTCTGTCTGTGCATGCAACCACTGCCTTCATATATTGGCAGGTAGAAACGTAAAAGGCAATTCCAATAAGGCAATGATGGATTGAACAGCCAATAGAAGAAGTGAACAAGACGGCAACTGAAGAGAAACTGCTAGCAGAAGAAGAGAAGAATGCGATGGAAGTAAAATAATAATAATCTCCACTACTATTAAACAATCAAATAAGAACTTTCTTATCTCCATCTCCACTACTATTAAACAATAAAACAAAAACTTTCTTAGATGCACCCCGTAATTAGTCCCACAACATCGCACAAACCAATCAGCACCACACGATTAAGCCCACAAGTCTAAATCTAACCGCCATCATTGACTTAATATCTTTCTGATGTGCACTTAGCAATTTCCAATGACTGACCGTACTCCACCACGAGAGGAGTACTCGAACTACCAGTCCTACGCCCCTGCAATCCCGTATCCCCTACAATCATGGAAGGCAATCGTCCAGATCCTGAAATCACGCAAATGATTTCCTTCTATGCATCATATCCTGCCTCCTGCCACTTCTAAACTAAAACACACGCACAATAAGCCTCGTCGTGGATCATGTAAAAATTGCAGGCGCTACAATCAGGGGCCCCAGCTGCCGTCCTTGGGAGCGGCTCGCCGCGCGGCGCTCCTCCACTCGGCCGCCGCCTAACGCACACCAGCCCCTCCTTAAGCGCGGAGTCTGCGACTGCTAGGCCATGCGGGAGTGCAGGTGACGCGGCTCGAGGCGATCGGGATGCGGGATCCAGGTGTCAGCGGTGCATCTCGCCAGATCAGTGGATGGCGCTGGCGGCGACAGCGAGGCGACATGGAGGAGCTCGGGGAGGACGCCAGCGCTTCTGTCCGTGCTGGGAATACGCGGAGGCGACCAGATCTGGGGCGGCGGCGACGGTTGCAGACGACTTCGGTGGCGGCGTGATGCCTCCTGTACGGCTGCATCGGTGGTTAGAGAATGAATGAGGAGGAGAGAAAAGAAAAGAGGAGGGCGTGGTGGCGTGGCTCACCGTTTTGGTCGCCGGCGGCGGAGGAAGACCCGTGTTTTACCTTCGATAGATTGTGAGGCCCAAGAAGTTTCAATGAAAGGAGATAGCGTTCCTGCGCATCACCAGAACCATAAAGGTAAACATTCATTTATGCATTTCCTCATTATTCTGTTTCCTGGCAATTTTTTACATATTGTTACGAACCATTATAGAATTAGCTAATTAGTAGATCATGCCTTTACAGTTCGCTGGATATATAAGTTAACATATCCATTACAGTGGGGAGCACAAGCTTTTGATGCTGGTACTGGTCACTACTTTTTTTTCTTGCTCTTTTGGAGGTACTGTGAATAAATGATGATAATTAGGAGGTACAGATCATTGCTAGATCAGAATATTGGATGACATGCAAGCATCTTCCTTCATTTGTTTGTGTGCTCTACTGTGGGGGTAGTATTTTGCTGGCAGCCCATTTGGAATCGCTAATGGATCGTCTGTATCTATGTAACTAAATGGGCGTTCGTTTTTACTCGACATTTGTGTTCAGGACCATAAGATTAACAAACCATGGTGCTATTATTTTAAATTTAGGCCATGCCTCCTTCAGTCTGCAGTTCACATTGTTGTAGTATACGTAAACACTGTTTCTAAGTGCCAAGCTAGATAAATGTATCTATACCAACTTTGTTGTCGCACTATTTTGTTGCTTAGGGCATCTCCAGCCGTTCGCCCCCCCAGGGCGCCTAAATAGAGCGGCCTGGGGGTGTGCCGGCGCTAGTTCGGCCCCTGGGGGCGACCTAGCGCCAGGTCACGCCCCCACGCGCCGGCCCTAGGATGCAGGAAATTTAAACTTGGTCGCTCCCGCTCTCAAAAGACGCCGTAAATCCGGCGATCGGACGTAGTCTAGCGTTACAAAAAACAAAGCGCCGCCGCCGCAAGTTCGCGTGCGCAATGATTCACTCGACGGGGTCGGCTCCAGGCGTTGGCGGAGTCGGCGGTGTCGGAGCTGCTTCTTCTGGCGCCCCTTCGTCGGAACAGGAGCCGGCTCCTCCTCCTCCTCCTCCTCCTCGGGTTCCTGCGCATCCTCGCCATAGACGTAGCCGAGCTCGGCCTCCATGTCGCCGCTGAGATCCACTACCTCGTCCTGGGTGGCAAACCCGGGAGACGCGGCGGCCGCGGTCGATCCTGTCGCGATGATGTCGTCCATGTCGGCTCCCGTGTCGTCGGCGTCGCCGAGGTGCGAGAAGGGCAGCGGTCCACGGTAGAGATGGGGCGTCGGTGTGGACGCGTAGGCGGCGGGCGGCGAGTAGTTGTATGGAGGGTACTGCACGCCGACGAAGGCGGGCGAGGGCGTGGGTGTAGCGGGGTGACCATGAGGGAAGGTCACGTTTGGGTTGAACCCACCGTGCGCGTCGCCGTCGGCGTAGCCGGGCGACGGTGAACCCCATGGAGATCCGGCGCCTTGCTGTCCCCAGGGCGCGTACTGGGCGTGGCTGACGACGGGTGGATTCATCCCCGCCTGGTCGACCGATGAGGAAGACGCCGCCGCGCGTGCCGCGTTGTCGCGGGCCTTCTTGGCGATGGCCCTGTTCCGCCTGTCGGCGGTGACTGCTTCGCGCTGCTGAACTTCCACCCTCCACTCGGCGTTCGACAGGCCCAGTGGCTTCGATGGCGGCGCCCTCGGCTTCCTCTGCTTCGGCTGGACCACGGCGCCAGTCGCGTTTGCCACCGCGCGCGGCATGGCGTACTTCTTCGGCGGCATGGCGGCGACTGGAAGGCGAGTGGGAGGGGGTTTGGCGGGAGAAAGGGGGAGAATGGCGGGAGGAAGGCGAGCGAGCGGGGGAGATGCGAGGGAAAAGCGTCAAGAAATGGCGGGAAAAGGCCCTCGGGTCGCCTCCAGGACGGGCCCATGCGCCTTTTTCGCTTGTGCCGGCTCCCCAAGCGCCCCCTAGGGCGCCGGGTTCGGCCTGGGTCCGCCGACACCAGTTTTGGCCCGAGCCGGCGAAAAACGGGCTTCTGGGGGCGCGACTGGAGCATTTTTTTTGGCGCCGGCGCGGTAAAATCGCCCGGGAAGGGCCTGTTGGGGGCGCATGGAGATGCCCTTAGGGACAAAACAACAATGAAGCCCCATGCTTTTCTAACCCACTGACTGCTTCTGGCCTCGCCAAGGTGACGGGGGATGAATCATCCATGTTAGTGCTGTTAATTTTGACTTGCAACATCTAAGATAGATTCTGATATTAAAACTCCATTGCTCAAATTTTATCTTTTCTCCTAAGATGGTCAGAATCTGTGATGCTGAATTACACCCAATTTGTATTTTTTTCCCCTTATATAGGTGTGTCATCAAGGCTTAGATGTAGTAGAGATGATGCGAACGAGCTCCTTGATCCCTTACGAAGTTACATTTATATCTCACAGGTCTTGGCATTTGTTGGCCTTGCTCAACTGAAGTCTTCTCCGGCATTGTGTGTGTCTTAAACTCTTAACTGAGGTCCAACATTTGGTACGCTCACAGCTACTTCCCTTGCAGCTTTCATGTTGCATGCGATTAACCTGAAGATCTTCATGTACACTCTATGGCATGGTTTGCAAGAACTCATCTTGCAGTTTTATTTACACTAGAATACGCTATATATAAGCTTGTCACATTCAGATATTTTTTTTGTTAATGATGAGATATTTAACCATAGTCAATACATAAAGAAACATGTCTTTATTTTTCTCTTGAATCGTACTTGCAAGTTTGTCAAGTGTTTAGTGAAGCTTTCCTTCAAAATAATTCTAAATACTGCAGGAAGGAGAGTAAGACAGTGACAGTTCACTGGAATATGGATTTTGAGATGACATATATGTGTTTAGCTCTCTGTAATCACATATTACTTTCCTTGCTGATGCTATTGCTCAGGTGAAGGTATTGCTATCCATTTTTTTAGGTTGAATCTATGTTCCGAGCACTGGTCATCGGAATGGAGTTTCTGCGTTTTCTTTGTACCGGTGATCACGTGTTTGACCTAATGCTTGATCGCTAGCAGTTCTATTTAACTCCACTAATTAACTTCTATGTCAATATTTGCCTGCAACTTGGCAACAAATGGCAGAAATGACACAACTATGAGGACGCCATGTTATCCTCGCTGCTTTCTGTTTTGGTGATCACAGGTATGTGGATCACACTCCTTTGTATACGTCTTTCCCTGGGAAGTGAAGATTTATGTTTTTTAATGTCATCCAAGCTGCATTTTGGTTTTGTTTAGAGAATATTAGAACTGGACTATTTGTTTGGACAAAAACGACATGGGAGCTTCTTATCGCGCAGATAAAAACTATGTAGTAAAAATACAAAAACCCACAAGATCTAAGTTGTAACATGGAGTGTGTTCATGCATCAGTTTGCCTTAGTGCAGAGAATATGTGTAAAAATGCATGCTACCCACCTGGAAGGCGCATCTCATGAACAAAGCCGGCCGCCTCGCGCTCGTCAAGGCCATCCTCAGCGCAATCCCGATTCACCAGCTACTTGCTCTCACGCCCCCCAAGAAGACCATCCGGGCACTCGAGAAAATTCAGCGAGGCTTCTTGTGGGCTGGGCGCCCGGAGGCAAACGGAGGCCACTGCCATGTCAACTGGCAACGCGTCGCTAGGCCGCTCCCGCTTGGTGGCCTCGGCGTGCGCGACCTTGGCCGTACCAGCCTCGTGCTCCGCACCCGCTGGTTGTGGTTCAGCCGCACGGACAACACCAGAGCATGGGCCGGCCTCGACCTGCAGTTCACCTCCGATGAGCGTGCCTTCTTCTTCGCATCTACCACCATGCAACTCGGGAATGGCACGGAGGCCCTATTCTGGGAAGATCGATGGATTGGCGGGCGTTCTGTTTGCGAGATCGCGCCGCTCCTCTACGCCTGCATTTCCAAGCGCCGCCGCAAGCTCAGGACCGTTGCCGATGGACTCCAGGCCAACCAATGGGCACGGGACATACACGACACGATCGGCATACACGACCCTCTCCGACGAGCCAGACCGCCTCATCTGGAAGTGGAACACAAGCGGCGTCTACTCCGCCAAATCGGCCTACCTCGCCACCTTCAACGGTTCCATGTGCTGCGACGCAAGGAAACTCACCTGGAAGAACTGGGCACCATGCGCGTCCGTTTCTTCCACTGGCTCGCCCGCCTGGACCGGTGCTGGACAGCCGACCGCCTCGCCAGCCGCGGCCTGCAGCACCCCGCACGATGCCTCCTCTGCGACCAGGGCCCCGAGTCCATGCACCACCTCATCCTCGCCTGCCCATTCGCCAGGCAGACCTGGCACGATGTACTACACTGGCTCAGACTCCCCTGCACCCCGCCCGACCAAGAGATCTCCCTCAATGATTGGTGGCGCACGGCGCGACATGACACCCCAATGCCCATGCGCAAGGGCCTCGCCTCCGTGACCCTCCTCGTCCCATGGATGATATGGAAGCACCACAACGATTGCGTCTTCAACAGAGGTCAACCCTCGACGTCCGACCTGCTCACGAAGATCAAAGATGAGGCCGCCCTTTGGGCCAGAGCCGGCGCCCTAGGGCTTCGTGCCATCTTGCCACAAACCTGGGACGTGCACTGATATGCCCCCAGACACTGTAATTCCATCCTAGGAGGATTGTAAC
Source organism: Triticum dicoccoides (assembly GCF_002162155.2). Taxonomy (NCBI): domain Eukaryota; kingdom Viridiplantae; phylum Streptophyta; class Magnoliopsida; order Poales; family Poaceae; genus Triticum; species Triticum dicoccoides. Next base: position 599,277,808 of record NC_041380.1, on the reverse strand, counting down.
CGAGACTCCCTTCCTTTCCAAAGCAATGAAATGCAAGCCCTTCTTGCATTTTCCCGGAAAAAAATATGTGTAAAATGTAAGAATTGTTTTCCCTCAACTTTAGCCACATCGATACCATTTTCATGAGGTTGTAATTAAGCATTACTTACTCATAATATGGGACCTCAAATTTGTGATTTATTGCATGTCTGTTTATGTTCCTTCTCAAACATAAGCCAGTTTTTCTCCTAATGTATATGTCGTATCTCAAGATTTTGTTGCTCTTCGTTCCAAATTTTTGATCTGCAGAACAGTGACAGGGGGCAAGGCTGCACATAAATGATTTTAATCTTTCGATTCCTCATAACAGTGAGAAGGGCAACAAGGCTACACTTACAACTGTGTTCATGAAATCAATATCAACAATCAGCAACTCCAAGATTCAAGTGTGGATGCGAAGTATAATCATTACAAATGTGACTGGCCCTACTTTGGTCATGTTATCATTTCCTTTTTCTTTTTTTTTGCGGGGAATGTTATCATTTCCTTAGCATGAGCATTTCTGATAGGTTGTTTTTCTTCTTATTGACAAGATGCTATTCAGTTTGTTTCAGATTTTAGTCTTCATACTCCCTTCAGGCTATTATCTCTACAGTCTGACGCTGGCCGCTTCTCACTTTTATGGATGATGGACTTGGTTTTCTCATAGTGATAGTCATTTATTGAATTTTATTGGTACTGAAATGGTATTTGCATGTGTGTCTGCGCAAATGGAGAATAGTGGTGAACCCTTTAAATTATTCATTGTCCAAGAAGGGATTCGAGCTTCTATTGGATAATATTGTAATAATACAACTTGCAAATTTTGAATGATTGTATATTTGACGAAAAATACGATGGCCTGAAGTCAGTCTCAATACATGTATGTTTGTCTAGACGTGCGTTGTACGTGCGTGTTTATCTCCACTACTATTAAACAGTCAAACAAAAACTTTCTTAGATGCACCCCGTAATTAGTCCCACAACATCGCACAAACCAATCAGCACCACATGATTAGGCCCACAAGTCTAAATCTAACCTCCATCATTGACTTAATATCTTTCTGATGTGCACTTAGCAATTTCCAATGACTGACCGTACTCCACCACGAGAGGAGTACTCGAACTACCAGTCCTACGCCCCTGCAATCCCGCATCCCCTACAATCATGGAAGGCAATCGTCCAGATCCTGAAATCACGCAAATGATTTCCTTCTATGCATCATATCCTGCCTCCTGCCACTTCTAAACTAAAACACACGCACAATAAGCCTCGTCGTGGATCATGTAAAAATTGCAGGCGCTACAATCAGGGGCCCCAGCTGCCGTCCTTGGGAGCGGCTCGCCGCCCGGCGCTCCTCCACTCGGCCGCCGCCTAACACACACCAGCCCCTCCTTAAGCGCGGAGTCTGCGACTGCTAGGCCATGCGGGAGTGCAGGTGACGCGGCTCGAGGCGATCGGGATGCGGGATCCAGGTGTCAGCGGTGCATCTCGCCAGATCAGTGGATGGCGCTGGCGGCGACAGCGAGGCGACACGGAGGAGCTCAGGGAGGACGCCAGCGCTTCTGTCCGTGCTGGGAATACGCGGAGGCGACCAGATCTGGGGCGGCGGCGACGGTTGCAGACGACTTCGGTGGCGGCGTGATGCCAACTCCCATTAAAAAAACTGAATAAATTAAATTTTGAACTTGCTCAGTCAGCGTTGTACTAGGACCGTGACCGATGGCGTCAGCCCGCCTCCAGGAACAGCCACTCGAAGTTTCTGCCTGCAGGTTAGCAACCCTCTGTAAGGCCAATTCCACCGCGCGACTCCAAACGGATGTCCGTTTTGTCCGGATTTCATCCGTTTGGGGTGAGATTTGGGGTCATGTCCGAGCGTGTCTTGGAATGTGGTGGCCGTGCGCCCAGCGCGCGGCCGCATCCATTTGCCCCATTCTGTTCGTGTTTATTTAAAAAACCAAAAGAACGTTTCAAATGCCAAGCCCTTGTTCAGGCCAACGGCCTACACGTCCATCGCCGGCATCAGCCAGCGGCCGGCAACACAGCCAGCCTTCAAAATGAATAGTTGTCCTCGCCGGCAAGGCGGCAACGCAGCCAGCGGCCGGCAACACAGCCGCCCACCAAAATGAATGTTTTCTCGCTGGTACATAGCTAGCGGCCCAGCGGGTGGGCGGCACCCATGCCAGCCTCCAAAATGAACGGCCACGGCCGATCGGACAACCTAGTTCAGGCCTTGAGCTTCGAGCATCTCCTTCTGCTTGGCCTCGAACCAGGACCTCGTCTTGTCGCTCATCTTCGACAAGTCCATGCTCATGATCGCAAGGGCCACCTCCTTCGCTTTGGTGGCGGCGTTCGTGGCCTCGATGTCGAGCTGCCTCCGCCTGGCCTTGACGTTGTCGGCCTCGATGTCGAGCTGCCTTTGCCGGGCCGCCTCCTTCATGTCGATCTTCCTCCTCTTGGCCGCCTCCTCCATCTCAAGCTTCTTTGTTTGAAGGTCTAGGTATTGCTTCATTTGCTCCTCCTTGCTTTGCCGCTTCTTCTCGTCCCTCACATCCTTTTGGGACATCATGCCATGCAAAGTGTCATGCAATGCCATGGATGAGGCATCACATATGTCATCAACCTTGGAGTTGGTCTTGCCCCTCGGCCTCTTCAAGGCCTCGCCATCTCCACCTCCGGCGTACTTGGCCGTCTTTAGTCCTCTCTTCCTTTGTAGTTCACGGTATTGGTCCTTGAACTTAGGGCAATTGTTGATGATCGTCCAATAATGCGTAAGAGTGAATGGCTTGTCATTATGCTGGGCCTTGAATGCCTCCAAAGATTGATATGCCTAAATCACATGATCAACAACAAGTGAACATGAAAACATATACACGGCCGAAGTGTCATGGCCGTAGCAAGGAAAGGGCTAGGAAGAGGAGAGCATACCATGTCCCCAACGCCAAGACCACTCATGGGCCGTGCTTCAACGCTCTCAAATGCGGCGCAATACTTGTTGCACTCTTGTTGGATGAACAACCATCTCTTTTGAATCGAGCCGATGCCACTGTTGCTTGTAAATTGGTAGGGCTCAAACATCTTCCTTTCATGGAATGTTTTGTGGACTCTCGTCCAAAAAACAATGCCCTTTTGTTGCGCGCTGGTCCTCGGATCTTGGCTAATCTCCATCCAAGCTTGGCAAATCAACTTATCCTCATCTTGTGTGTATGAACCCGTGCGAATGCTCTTCCTCTTCTTTTGTGCTTCCGCTCTTTGGGTGAGCTCGTCGATGAACAATGGCTCGCCACTAATATCAACGTCATTGCCTTCTTCTTCATCACTGTCACCTTCGACATAGATGTCATCGTCTTCATGCCACGAGTCACCATGGTCGTAGTCAGCACGGTCGTCGGCCTCTTCATCGGGCATGTACTGGGCGCGGCCATCCTGACTTTGGGTCTCCTCGGGGTCGTAGGCACGGCCATGCCCACCCTCGAAGATCACGTCCTCCATGTACTGGTTGTAGAAGGGGTCGTCGACCGTTGGCGTTGGTGTTGGCATTCCGTCAAACAAGACGCGGGGGGCCGGCATGGTGCTCGTGAACAGTGCCCGTGCTTGCTTTCTTTGCATCTCGACGGACGCCCGGCCGCCGCTGCTGGACCCAGGAGTGACGTTGAGGTCGATGACGGCACCGGGACACGGTGTGGACGACACGAACAAGCCCATGTTCGGCGACCCCGAGAAACAGGTCTGGCCGTCGTGCCTTGGCGGAGGAAAGCCGAGTGACATGGGCGCGGTCTGCGACGTCGGCGACTGGCAGTGTGGAGGTCGGGCGACCGACAGCCTGTGCTCGCGGGGCCGACGGCCGCTGCAGGGAATCCGGCCGGACTGCCCATGCCAAGCATGAGGATGGCGTGCTCTTTGTTGAGGAGGTCCTCCTTCTCGTCGGCAGAGGCCTTGCGCTGCGCAGCCTCCAGCTCCTCGCGCTGGGTGGCGAACTTGGCCACGGCGGCATTGACCTTGACGACCGCTCTCCGTTCCCTCCTCTTCGTCGATTCCGTGTCCAACTTGGCGATCTCCTCCGGCATGCACTCCGACCGTGGCTTCCTTGGCGCCTTCTTCTTCACCTTTGCGGGCGGGTCGACGACCAGGTCACTGGAACTCGGTGGGGCGTCGGCCATGGACGGGGGAGAGAGGGGGCGGCGGGAGGGACGTGGGAGGGTTTGGGGGTGATACGTCTCCAACGTATCTACTTTTCCAACCACTTTTGCCCTTGTTTTGGACTCTAACTTGCATGATTTGAATGGAACTAACCCGGACTGATGCTATTTTCAGCAGAACTACCATGGTGTTATTTATGTGCAGGAGCAAACGTTCTCGGAATGACCTAAAACTTCACGGAGACACTTTTCAGAAAATAATAAAAATACCTGCCAAAGATGAAGGCCAGGGGGCCCACCACGTTGCCACGAGGGTGGGGGGCGCACCTGCCCCCTAGGGCGCCCCCTACCTCATGGGCCCCTTGTTGCCTCTCCGACTCCAACTCCACCTCCATATATTGAGTATTGATGAGAACAAAATCAAGGAGAAGAAATCATCGCGTTTTACGATACGGAGCCGCCGCCAAGACCTAAAACCTCTCGGGAGGGATGATCTGGAGTCCGTTCGGGGCTCCGGAGTGAGGAATCCGTCGCCATCGTCATCATCAACCATCCTCCATCACCAATTTCATGATGCTCACCACCGTGCATGAGTAATTCCATCGTAGGCTTGCTGGACGGTGATGGGTTGGATGGGATCTATCATGTAATCGAGTTAGTTTTGTTAGGGTTTGATCCCTAGTGTCCACTATGTTCTGAGATTGATGTTGCTATGACTTTGCTATGCTTAATGCTTTTCACTAGGGCCCGAGTGCCATGATTTCAGATCTGAACCTATTATGTTTTCATCAATATATGAGTGTTCTTGATCCTATCTTGCATGTCTATAGTCACCTATTATGTGTTATGATCCGTTAACCCTGAAGTGACAATAATCGGGATACTTACCGGTGATGACCGTAGTTTGAGGAGTTCATGTATTCACTATGTGTTAATGCTTTGTTCCGGTTCTCTATTAAAAGGAGGCCTTAATATCCCTTAGTTTCCGTAAGGACCCCGCTGCCACGGGAGGGTATGACAAAAGATGTCATGCAAGTTCTTTTCCATAAGCACGTATGACTATGTTTGGAATACATGCCTACATTATATCAATGAACTGGAGCTAGTTCCGTGTCACCCTAGGTTATGACTGTTACATGATGAACCGCATCCGGCATAATTCTCCATCACCGATCCATTGCCTACGAGCTTTCCATATATTGTGCTTCGCTTATTTACTTTTCCGTTGCTATTGCTATCATCACTACAAAAAACCAAAAACATTGCTTTTACTACTATTACCTTTTGCTATCGTTATCACCACTATCATATTACTTTGCTACTAAACACCTTGTTGCAGATATTAAGTTTCCAGGTGTGGTTGAATTGACAACTCAGCTGCTAATACTTGAGAATATTCTTTGGCTCCCCTTGTGTTGAATCAATAAATTTGGGTTGAATACTCTACCCTCGAAAACTGTTGCAATCCCCAATACTTGTGGGTTATCAAGACTATTTTCTGGCGCCGTTGCCGGGGAGTATAGCTCTATTCTTTGAGTCACTTGGGATATATATCTGCTTATCATTATGAAGAACTTGAGAGATCCAAAAACCAAGATCTATCCCTCAACTACGACACCTACGCCTGCTTCTGCTATTCGTTCTGATATGTCTCATGTTATTGATGATGTCACTTCTACTATGCATGATACTTATGATGAAACTACCTCTATGCCTGATACTACTATGCCACTTAGTGATTTTCTTGATAAACAACTTGCTAGGGCTAGAGAAATTGAAAATATTGAATCTGATGATATTGATAAAAGTGATGATGAAGAACCACTTGCTATTCCTAAGGGTTATGTATTTGATCAAGATGCTTCTTTAGCCATTCTAGCTTGCACAAATAGAACTGAACTTAAAAAATTATTAGCTAAATGGAGTAAGCAATCCCTAAATGATAGAATGAAACCTGACCCTGCTTTGGCTACTTCACCTATCTTTGTTACTGATAAGGATTATGAATTCTCTATTGATCCTGATATAATTACTTTGGTTGAATCTGATCCTTTTCATGGTTATGAATCTGAAACTGTTGTGGCACATCTTACTAAATTAAATGATATAGCTACCCTGTTTACTAAAGATGAGAGAACTCACTACTTTTATATCCTTAAAATATTTTCGTTCTCATTAAAGGGTGATGCTAAGATATGGTTTAATTCTCTTGATCCTGGTTGTGTGCGTAGTCCCCAGGATATGATTTATTACTTCTCTGCTAAATATTTCCCTGCTCATAAGAAACAAGCTGCTTTAAGGGATATATATAATTTTGTGCAAATTGAAGAAGAGAGTCTCCCACAAGCTTGGGGGAGGCTTCTCCAATTACTTAATGATTTTCCTGATCATTCTCTTAAGAAAAATGAAATACCTGATATCTTTTATAATGGACTAACCGATGCCTCCAGAGATTACCTGGATAGTTATGCTGGTTCTGTTTTCAGGGAAAGAACACCGGATGAAGCTGAAATTCTATTGAACAATATGTTGACAAATGAAAATAATTGGACACCTCCGGAGCCAATTCCCGAGCCTATTCCTAAACCAACTTCGAAGAAGAGGGGTATTCTATTTCTCAGTCCTGAAGATATGCAAGGGGCAAAGAAATCTATGAAAGAAAAGGGTATTAAAGCTGAAGATGTTAAGAATTTACCTCCTATTGAAGAAATACATGGTCTTAATTTACCGCCTGTTGAAGAAACATATAATCCAAATCCTTTACCTATCGAAGAAACTCATGGTCTTGATAACCTGACACAGGTAGTAAAGGTAAATTCTCTCTATAGATATGATAAAGCTGTAATCCCATTTACTAAGTTTGCTAGCCCATGCTTAGATGAGTGTTGACACCTGATTTTGGCAAGATACAGATTGCAATGAAGATGGTCCCGAGTGAATGAGTTTTCAGCATAGAAATATTCACGTCACCGAGTGGAACCACTTTGATGTTTCGGTTATATTCATTCGACTGTATCTTACGGACCGAAACTATACTCCGAGTGGCATAGTTCAATGTTCCGAGTGGTTATTGGCCAATCACGTCTTCAAGATGACCTCGGATGAAGGAGCACTCTTAAGGAATTGTCTTCGTATCGTCGAGGTAATCGATTTTGATATATAAATCATCTCAATCCGAGTTCATATGCAAAAGTTAGAGGCAATATACTGCAGACTGAACCTCAACGGAAATATGGCGTGAGGTGCGAGACACTTGTCTGATAGGTTGCGCGAGTAATTCGGCCATCAATACGGCCTTGAATCGAAAAACCTTCAACATGGAAAAGTTTCGTCTCGTCGAGCCGATCGATTTTCATATATAATTCGTCTCAATCCGAGATCATATGAGGCCTGGAGAGACAAATCAAGATCGGGCTATGTTTTCAGTCGGAAATTCGAGTGAAAAGTTTACGGTCGAGTGAAAGTTTGCTGACCGGATGAACTTATTATTATCCAAGTGGAAATATAGTCATCCGAGTGAAAATATGATCATCCGAGTGAAATTGTCGTCCAGGTGAAAATATTCCGAGTGAAAAGATTACCATCGGGACGAAAACTTGCCGATTGAATAAGATAGTGCCTTCCGAGTGGAAATATAGTCATCCGAGTGAATAAGATAGTGCCTTCCGAGTGGAAATATAGTCATCCGAGTGAAAATATAGTCATCCGAGTGAAAAGTCCAATCGGACGATCCGAGTGAAAGTATCTAATATCCGGGTGGATGAGCTCAAGTCTGAGTGAAATTGAACATGTGCTCGAAAGTTTATCAAAATGACCTTGGATGAAGAAGTGTTCAATACAGAAGTTGTGCGTATCATCAAGACGGTAAATTTTGATTTTGGAGTCATCATCATCAGAGATAATATATAGCCTACAAATTCACTACGAGACTCGGATAATCCAGTCTACTTCAAAACCGAGTCCGACTGGAAGATAAAGATGACTTCGAAAAGTATTCAAGATGGCCTTATTTGGAAAATGATCAACATGAGAATTGTTCGTATCGTCGAGGCGCACAAGTTTGATATTTAGACCGTCTCGATCGGAGATCATATGCAAGCCCGGCGGCCCGCGCAAGAATGAAGACAGAGTTTGGGCCAGATTCAGACTGAATCCGAGTTGGAATAGAATTAGGACTCTAGGACGTGAATTGATGTAATTTTTCTTGTAAGGAAAGCCTAGATGAATCCTTTACTTGTATGGGAAGTCCAGCCGCCTCTTATATATGTTGGGGGTGACGGCCGATTGAACAACACACAATCGAACAAATCAATATACTACTTTTTCATCTACGTTTTATCTCTCCACCGTTTTCTCTCTCGTTCTTCGCTGTTCTTCGTGTTTGAGAGCTGCGAATCCCGAGGCTCTAGGGGCGAGCGAATCGACCTAGGGCAGCCCATAGCCGCCGCACTCCCTGACGGGGTCCCTCCCGGGGGTGTGGGGTTTTCGGGTCTGCAAAAGCGCCCGTCGACTGTCTTGCGTATCGCGCTGTCAGTCGGGTCTCCTTCGACGTGAGCTGTGGTGCATCACCCCCAGCGTCGAGGGTACACGTGACGTGTTCGTGTGTCAACACACTTTTTGCCGACTCCGCTGGGGAACGAAGATCAATCATCATCATCCACCATGTCCGATCTTCCCAAGCCATCTGAGGTAAATGCCGATAACATCATTAAGCCCAGTCTTGATGAGATATCGGCCGATCATCGCCAAGTCTATGAGGAGTACAAGAAGGCGCGCGAGGAGAAGGACCTACAGGAGTTCCTTGCAAAATTCAAGAAAGATCGCCAAGGCAACATCACTCCGATTGAAGAAATCAAGTTCTCTCCTCTTCAAACTGAAAAGGTTAAGCCTTCTGTAAGTACTGCCTTTTCTCCTGAGGAGTGGGCTGAGATTGAAAGTCGTATTGCTGATGGTAACAATCTAGTCTACCAAACTTTTATAGAAAATACTAATGCTCAGAAGAATATATCTCAATTGTCTAGTGGTAATAATGGTGTAGTTGCTAGTGCGCAAAACCCTAATCTGGCTTTACCTATTGCATCGGCGCCTCCCGTGCCGATGACTTATGATCCTACCCAAGCAAATCAGATTGTGGCTACACCCATTAATCCTATTATGAGCATGACAGGTTCGGTGGCAACGCCGAACCAAACTCTAGCTACAGCTACAACCACTCGACCACTACCAAATTATGGGTCGACATACATGCCACAATTCCTACCTACAGCTAGTAACCATACTCTTCCTATGTCACTGCCACAAGCTTCGTCGTCCACTACGGATGATGGTCTAGCTAATCTTAGAGAGGAGATGGCTAAGATGCTTAGAGAGAATTTTTGAGTTGAATTACCTCGGAATCGGATTTACCAAAAGCCGTACCCCGAGTACTTTGATGCCATCCAGTGCCCTCCGGGATATAAGATTCCAGATTTTGTTAAGTTCAATGGAGAGGGCACAAAAACCACATGGGAGCATGTTAGTCAATACTTGGCACAATTGGGTGAGGCAGGCTCATTGAATGAATTGAAAGTGCGTTTATTTCCTTTATCATTAACTGGTACTGCATTTTCATGGTTTTCTTCTTTACCCCATGGTTCCATTCGGGTTTGGTCACAGCTAGAGCAGAAGTTTCATGATCACTTTTATAGCGGCGACAATGAACTCAAGTTGTCACATCTAACATCGGTTAAACAGAAGCATGATAAATCGGTCTCTGATTACGTCAAGAGATTCAGAGAAACAAAAAACCGGTGTTTTAGTTTGGTGATAACCGAGAGGGACTTGGCAGACCTAGTGCTGAGTGGTTTGAGAACTCCCATTAGAGAAAAGCTAGAAGGCTATGAGTTCTTAAATATCAACCAAGTCTTACAAAGGGCTTTGGCTCAGGAAAGCCGAAGCAAAGACCTCAAAGAAGTGCATAGATACAAAGCCGATCGTCCAAAGATGAATATGGTGGAATATGACAGTGATCACTCGGACGATGAGGGTGATGTTTTTGCTACTGAATTTGTTTGGCCATCTAAGGCCAAACCCTTTACTTGCAATGATCTGAAACCGATTCATAAGAATCATGATGAAGAGATGAAATTTACTTTTAACATTGCTAAGTGTGATAGAATATTTGATGCTTTGCTGCAGGCTAAGATTATTAGAATATCTCATACTTTACTGCCGTTTGAAGAGCTAAAACGGCGTGCTTATTGCAAGTATCATAATTCTTTTTCTCATGCTACTAACGATTGCAATGTTTTTCGACGACAGATACAATCGGCCATTAATGACGGACGATTGAACTTTTCTGAGATGCAAGTTGATAAACAACCTTTTCCAATGAATACCATGGGTTTGGAGGGGAAGAAACTACTCATTCGGCCGGAGGTAGCCGAATCTGCTAATAAAGCTAATGTCATTGTTGGTGAGCCCAGGAAAGACAAGGAGGACAGCAAGGTCTTGGGGAGACAAGTTGTGCTTGATAAGCAACCCGATGGCAAGGAAGTGATCAAAATCACCATCAAGAACCCTACACTCGGGGGGCAACCGCAAGTGCAAGAAAATGCTCGTGTTAAATTTGTCAAGCCCAAGAGTCCGGAAATTGGCAAGTGGAAGAAGAATGAAGCTAAAGTGCAGCGCAAGCGGATCAAGCCAACTTTTGATATGTTGCTGTCCAAGTATGCTAACCACTCGGCCGGTTCTAGTTTCAATCGACCGACTCATCTGAAACGACCAAGGTCACCATCAGCTGATATGTTCAGTCGGTATACAAAACCAAGTGGACCAAGGGCGCAATTTCCAGGAGAGTATACACAATCTGTTTGGGATCGACTTGACTACTCATATAATGGCTGACTCAACATCGGTGATTATCAGTCGGCTGGTCAAAATATGCGACCGAGTGGAAATTATCTGAGTGTAAGAATGCACCCAGGTGGAAGTCATCCGAGTGGATTCCATCCGAGTGGATTCCATCCGAGTAAAAAGGTGCGCTCGAGTGGAAATTTCATGCATCTGGAAAGTCGAAAAGAATGGCGTGTTAAATCACCAAGTGTTGCAGCAATTGAGTCGGCAAAAGGCAAGGAGAAAATGGATGCCGACTCACTTATCTTGGGCACCGAAACATTCGCCATACGACAGCCGATTGTGCATAGCAATCCGACTGAGCCGATACTTGCTATCGCGCCAAAGCACTCGGCCAATGACCATGAAGCAAGCACCAGCCAGGTAAAAACGAGAGATCCTAAATACACTCAGCCAAAGTGGTGTCCTCCAGGGCTAACAAAGACACAAAAGAGGAAACTACAGAGGTTAGGGAGTCAAGAGATGGCAGAAAAGGAGGCCGAGAAACAAAGGGATAAGTTGTTCAATGACACTCGACCCATGGTTCCAGCAAAACAAGTGTGGATGCCTAAACAAATACAAGATACAATAGCTTCTACATCTATCACAGCAACACCTACATCACCAAAGGAGGACGATGCAACAGATATCACATCGTCTGTGACACTTCTTACTTCTCCTTCAATCGGACAAATTTCAGAATCGGTGGATGCACTCGAAGAGAAGGCTGATATGTTGGACTATGAGTCTACGCCGGTTCATGAAGGTATGGATATCAATATGGTGTATTACTTACCTGCTGAGTTTCGTGCTGTAGATGAAGAAGGGGAGGTGGCTCAGCTGGATTTTGGCCCTAAAAACGCAATATTCGAGAAGCCAAAAGAACCAGTAACGCATATGAAACCATTATATCTCAGAGGGCATATCAATGTGTCGCCGCTCACTCGGATGCTTGTTGATGGTGGTGCTGTGGTAAATCTTATGCCCTATTCGGTTTTCAAGAAATTGGGTTTGCCTAATGAAGAATTGATCAAGACCAATATGGTGCTCAACGGATTTCAAGGCAAAGAGAAAACTGAAGCCAAAGGTGTGATGTATGTGGAGCTTATAGCCGGAAGCAAAACTTTGGCTACTGCATTCTTTGTCGCTGAGGTGCAAGGTAACTACAACGTCATACTAGGCCGTGATTGGGTTCATGCAAACCAGTGCGTGCCATCCACTATGCACCAGTTTTTGATTCAGTGGGTTGATGATGAAGTGGAAGTCATTCATGCGGATAACTCGGCCTGTGTTGCTTTGGCCGATGCATCGGTGGATTGGCAACATCCCAATGCTACTTGCTTAACGGGACGTGACTTATCAGAGTTTGATTTTCTCAGCGCGACCAAGAATGGTTTTGTGCCCGTCTCTTTAAAGCCGAGTGGATGCAATCGGCTCCAAGGTATGATATGTTTAAATGGATCCTAATTCCGAGTGGTTACAAAAACGTCTTGTAAAGTATCGGTCCAATGAGAACGATATGTATGAGTCTATAGAGGAGTTGGATGACATGGATAAACTTGGACAAGGTTTTACATCAGCCGATCCGTTAGAAGAGGTAGATATTGGAGATGGTTCAGTCACTCGACCGACATTTATAAACAAAAATTTAAAAGCCGATTGTAAGGCTAAGTTAATCGAGCTACTGAAAGAATATGTTTGTTGCTTTGCATGGGAATATCATGAGATGCCAGGGTTAAGCCGAGAGCTAGTGGAGCATCGGTTGCCTATAATGGCCGGTTTTAGACCTTATAAACAGTCGGCCAGAAAATTTGATCCGAAAACATATGACCGGATCAAGGAAGAGATCGGTCGACTGCTTGAAGCTAATTTCATTCGACCTTGCAGGTATGCCGAGTGGATTTCCAACATTGTCCCGGTAGAGAAGAAAGGATCTGGCAAGTTGAGGGTGTGCATTGATTTCAGAGATTTGAACAGGGCTACACCCAAAGATGAGTATCCTATGCCAATAGCCGATATGCTTATTAATGATGCTTCTGGACATAAGGTTATTAGCTTTCTAGATGGTAATGTAGGATACAATCAAATTTTTATGGCCGAAGAGGACATGTACAAAACGGCTTTCCGATGTCCTGGTTTCCTTGGTTTATTCGAGTGGACAGTGATGACATTCGGATTAAAAAATGCTGGCGCCACGTATCAAAGGGCTATGCATTTGATTTTTCATGATTTACTCGGTGTCATACTTGAAGTTTATATTGATGATATTGTTGTCAAATCGGATGCTTTTGAATCTCACCATGCCGATTTGCGTTTAGCTTTTGAAAGAATGAAAATGTATGGACTGAAGATGAATCCTTCGAAGTGTGCTTTTGGCGTGTCAGCTGGCAAGTTTTTGGGTTTCATTATTCATGAAGATGGCATAGAGATTGATCCCAAAAAGATAGAGGCTATACAGAAAGTGGAGGCTCCAACATGCAAGAGAGATATGCAAAAGTTCCTTGGCAAAGTCAATTATTTGAGAAGGTTCATAGCTAATCTGTCAGGGAAAGTTGATGCATTTACTCCTATCCTTCGGTTAAAGAATGATGCTGATTTCACTTGGGGGGCAAAACAGCAAGAAGCGTTTGATATGATCAAGAATTATTTGTGCACTCCTCCGGTGATGAGAGCACCCAAGCATAGGGAACCCTTCAGACTTTACATTGCATCAGAGGAAGGAGTTATTGGTGCTGTTCTAACTCAAGAGACCGAAGGAAAAGAGCATGCCATCACTTATTTGAGCCGCCGCTTATTGGACGCAGAGACAAGGTATACATTTATTGAGAAATTATGTCTATGCTTATATTATGCTTGCACAAAACTGAGACATTATTTAGTGCCGAGTGCTTGTGTAGTAGCTTGTCAAACCGATGTCATTAAGTACATGTTGCATAGGCCAATTCTTAGTGGTAGAATTGGTAAGTGGGCTTATGCTTTGATTGAATATGATTTGGCTTATGAATCTCTAAAATCCATGAAAGGCCAAATTGTTGCTAATTTCATTGTTGAACATCGGATTAATGACAAGCATGATGTTGATATGAACCTTGTTTCATTAGTACCATGGAAATTATACTTTGATGGTTCAGTTTGTAGCAATGGCCAAGGTGTTGGTATTGTTTATATATCTCCTCATGGTGCTGTTTTTGAAACCTCATGCCGCTTAGAATATTTTTGCACAAACAATCAAGCCGAATATGAAGCATTGTTATTCGGCCTAGAGATGTTACTTGCTATAGGTGTTACACATATAGAGGCTTACGGTGATTCTTTACTAGTGGTGCAGCAAATATCCAGAGTCTTTCAATGTTTGGACGAATCGCTTAATGTTTATCTTGATAAATGTCTAGATATAATTTCTACTTTGGATTGTTTTAGCATTGCACACATATCTAGACATGACAATTGGAAAGCAAATGAGTTGGCACAGCAAGCATCTGGATATCATGTTGATCATGGAATGTTTCATATCTCTCAAAGACCGATGTCTTGTCTTGCCAATATGGGGGAGGCCGAACCTGAACTCACTGATTCGGCCATTAACAAAAAATCTAGTGCAGGTGACAATTCCGACTGGAGGAAGCCCATTGTTGATTACTTGTGCAATCCGAGTGAAAGGGTGGACAGGGCTGTTCGGCGTATGGCTTTTAAATATACTATGAGGGATGATGGTCTTTATCGCCGAACAGTTGATGATGTTCTTTTAAAGTGCTTGGATGAGGACCAAGCAAGAGTTGCTATGGGAGAGGTACATGAAGGCATTTGTGGTACTCACCAGTCGGCTCCCAAGATGAAATGGTTATTGCGACGTGCTGGGTTTTATTGGCTGACTATGATTAATGATTGCTTCAGATATTATAAGGGGTGTGAAGCTTGTCAAAAGTTTGGTGATATTCAATTGGCTCCTACTGCTATGTTACATCCTATTATCAAACCGTGGCCTTTCAGAGGTTGGGGTTTAGATTTCATTGGACAAATACATCCGTCTTCCTCAAAAGGGCATCGGTTCGTATTGGTGGCAACTGATTATTTCACTAAATGGTCTGAAGCAGTACCTCTCAAGAACATGACGCATACGGAGGTAATTCAATTCATAACCGAGCACATTATTCATAGATTCGATATTCCTCAAACGTTAACTACAGATAAAGGTTCATCTTTCATGTCACACCAAGACAGAGAGTTTGCCGAATCTTATAACATAAAGTTGCTCAATTCCTCTCCATATTATGCCCAAGCTAATGGACAAGCTGAGTCTAGCAATAAAATTTTAATCAAGCTCATCAAGAAGAAGATTGAGGATAATCCAAGGAGATGGCATGACTTGTTGTCTGAGGCATTATGGGCACATAGAATCTCAAGGCATGGTGCTACGAAAGTGACTCCATATGAGCTAGTATATGGTCAGGAGGCTGTTTTACCGGTGGAAGTAAATTTGAATGCTTTGAGAATAGCGAAACAAAATGATTTATCGGCAATAGACTTCTATAACTTGATGATGGACAACATTGATGAGGTTGATGATAAACGTTTGGCTGCTTTGAATGCCATAGAGAGAGATAAGTTGAGGGTGGCAAGGGCTTACAATAAGAAAGTTAAGTTGAAGAATTTTTAAGTTGGTGATCTCGTTTGGAAAGTGATTCTGCCGATTCGTTCAAGAGATAGAAAATTCGGGAAGTGGTCTCCGAGTTGGGAAGGTCCTTTTAGAATTACAAGAGTTGTTCCCGGAAATTCATATTTGGTGGAACCAATACAAGGGGCATTGTTACCTCGAGCTCTCAATGGCAAATATTTGAAGAAGTACCACCCGAGTGTGTGGCAGGAAGCCTAAGTGGGCAATGGCCGATATACGATTATCGCCCTTAGCACAAACATGGCCAATACATAATTATCGCCCTGAGAAAAATAAATGGCCGATGGAGTGTTGATATCGTCCTTAGAACAAACACTATGCATATTATTTTTCGGCATGCAAGCTTTGCTGAAAAACAGGGGGGCATGTGTTGACACCTGATTTTGGCAAGATACAGATTGCAATGAAGATGGTCTCGAGTGAATGAGTTTTCAGCATAAAAATATTCACGTCACCGAGTGGAACCACTTTGATGTTTCCGTTATATTCATTCGACTTTATCTTACGGACCGAAACTATACTTCGAGTGGCATAGTTCAATGTTCCGAGTGGTTTTTGGCCAATCACGTCTTCAAGATGACCTCGGATGAAGGAGCACTCTTAAGGAATTGTCTTCGTCTCGTGAGGCAATCGATTTTGATATATAAATCATCTCAATCCGAGTTCATATGCAAAAGTTAGAGGCAATATACTGCAGACTGAGCCTCAACGGAAATATGGCGCGAGGTGCGAGACACTTGTCTCATAGGTTGCGCGAGTAATTCGGCCATCAATACGGCCTTGAATCGAAAAACCTTCAACATGGAAAAGTTTCGTCTCGTCGAGCCGATCGATTTTCATATATAATTCGTCTCAATCCGAGATCATATGAGGCCTGGAGAGACAAATCAAGATCGGGCTATGTTTTCAGTCGGAAATCCGAGTGAAAAGTTTACGGTCGAGTGAAAGTTTGCTGACCGGATGAACTTATTATTATCCAAGTGGAAATATAGTCATTCGAGTGAAAATATGATCATCCAAGTGAAATTGTCGTCCAGGTGAAAATATTCCGAGTGAAAAGATTACCATCGGGACGAAAACTTGCCGATTGAATAAGATAGTGCCTTCCGAGTGGAAATATAGTCATCCGAGTGAATAAGATAGTGCCTTCCGAGTGGAAATATAGTCATCCGAGTGAAAATATAGTCATTCGAGTGAAAGATCGTCTTCCGAGTGAAAAGTCCAATCGGACGATCCGAGTGAAAGTATCTAATATCCGGGTGGATGAGCTCAAGTCCGAGTGAAATTGAACATGTGCTCGAAAGTTTATCAAAATGACCTTGGATGAAGAAGTGTTCAATACAGAAGTTGTGCGTATCATCAAGACGGTAAATTTTGATTTTGGAGTCATCATCATCAGAGATAATATATAGCCTACAAATTCACTACCAGACTCGGATAATCCAGTCTACTGCAAAACCGAGTCCGACTGGAAGATAAAGATGACTTCGAAAAGTATTCAAGATGGACTTATTTGAAAAATGATCAACATGAGAATTGTTCGTATCGTCGAGGCGCACAAGTTTGATATTTAGGCCGTCTCGATCGGAGATCATATGCAAGCCCGGCGGCCCGCGCAAGAAGGACGACAGAGTTTGGGCCAGATTCAGACTGAATCCGAGTTGGAATAGAATTAGGACTCTAGGACATGAATTGATGTAATTTTTCTTGTAAGGAAAGCCTAGATGAATCATTTACTTGTACGGGAAGTCCAGCCGCCTCTTATATATGTTGGGGGTGACGGCCGATTGAACAACACACAATCGAACAAATCAATATACTACTTTTTCATCTACGTTTTATCTCTCCACCGTTTTTCTCTCTCGTTCTTCGCTATTCTTCGTGTTTGAGAGCTGCGAATCCCGAGGCTCTAGGGGCGAGCGAATCGACCTAGGGCAGCCCATAGCCGCCGCACTCCCTGATGGGGTCCCTCCCGGGGGTGTGGGGTTTTCGGGTCTGCAAAAGCGCCCGTCGATTGTCTTGCGTATCGCGCTGTCTGTCGGGTCTCCTTCGACGTGAGCTGCGGTGCATCACCCCCGGCGTTGAGGGTACACGTGACGTGTTCGTGTGTCAGCAATGAGTTTGATAAATTTATGGCTAAGCAAGAAGACTTTAATGCTTATTTTGGTAGACAATTAAAATACAATTCAAATATGCTTGGACACTTGGGTGATTATATGGCTAATGTTAAAAGTGAACTTAAACTTATTAGTAAACATGCTTCTATGGTTACCACTCAAGTAGAACAAGTACTTAAGGCTGAAAATGATTTGCTCAATGAGTTGAATAATAAGAATAATGATAATGCTGTTAGAGTTATGACTAGAGGTGGTAGAATGACTCAGGAACCTTTGTATCCTAAAGGCCATCCTAAAAGAATTGAGCAAGATTCTCAGAGAAATAATATAGATGCACCTAGTTCTTCTAAAAAGAAGAAAAAGAAAAATGATTGGACTTTGCATGCTTCTAGTGATCCTATTGTTGAAACACCTGAGAATCCAAATGATATTTCTATTTCTGACGCTGAAACACAACCTGGTAATGAACCTGAAACTAATGATAATGTTAATGATAATGTTCATGATGATGCTCAACATAGTAATGATAATGACGTAGAAATTGAACCTGCTGTTGATCTTGATAACCCACAATCAAAGAATCAATGTTATGATAAGAAATATTTTGTTGCTAGGAAACATGGTAAAGAAAGAGAGCCTTGGGTTCAGAAACCCATGCCTTTTCCTCCCAAACCATCCAAGAAAAAGGATGATGAGGATTTTGAGCGCTTTGCTGAAATGATTAGACCTATCTTTTTGCATATGCGATTAACTGATATGCTTAAAACCAATCCTTATGCTAAGTACATGAAAGATATTATTACAAATAAAAGAAAGATACCGGAAGCTGAAACTTCCACCATGCTTGCTAATTATACTTTTAAGGGTGGAATACCAAAGAAACTTGGAGATCCTGGAGTACCCACTATATCATGCTCTATTAAAAGAAACTATGTTAAAACTGCTTTATGTGATCTTGGAGCCGGTGTTAGTGTTATGCCTCTCTCTTTATATCATAGACTTGATTTGAGTAAGTTGACACCTACTAAAATATCTTTGAAAATGGCTGATAAATCACTGCTATACCTGTCGGTATTTGTGAGGATGTGCCTGTTGTAGTTGCAAACGTTACTATTTTAACGAACTTTGTTATTCTTGATATTCCTGAGGACGATAGTATGTCTATTATTCTTGGAAGACCCTTTTTGAATACTGCAGGGGCTGTTATTGATTGCACTAAAGGAAATGTCACTTTTCATGTTAATGGTAATGAGCATATGGTACACTTTCCGAGGAAACAACCTCAAGTTCATAGTATCAACTCTATTGGAAAAATTCCATCAATTATATTTGGAGGTTTTGAATTTCCCCTTCCTACTGTCAAGAAGAAATATGATATTCTTATTATTGGGGATGTGCATATCCCCGTTGAGGTAACATAGTGTTATTTGAAATTTCTCCGGTTCCATGTTATTTGGAATGAGTTCGTTAACAAGACTTGATCAACCTTGTTAGTGGATTCCTTTTGATGATAATGAGATGGATGAAACTAGAAGGCACAACCTTCTGTACCCCACTTTTACTTTCTGTTATTTATATTAAATAAAATAAAAATAAATATTTTTCTGTCTGTTATCTGATTATCCGTGCAATATAAAAATACCTCGAAAATAAAAGTTCTCCAAATGCCCTGAAAATTAAATATGATTTTTTCTAGAATATTTGAGGATTTATGGAACAAAGAACACACCAGGGGGGCCAACCACCTTGCCACGAGGGTGGAGGGCGCGCCCACCCCTCTAGGGCGCGCCCCCTGCCTCGTGGGCCCACAGTGGCCCTCCTCCACTTATTCCTGCACCCACACACTTCATCTTCCTCCCCAAACATGAATATCCAGCTCAAGCACGAGTTCTAGCTCATCTTGCTGCCATTTTCAATCTCCTTGCTCAAAGCACCTCTCACAAAACTGCTTGGGGAGATTGTTCCTTGGTATGTGACTCCTCCATTGGTCCAATTAGTTTTTGTTCTAGTGCTTTATTCATTGCAAATTTTTGCTGCTTAGGTGACCCTGTTCTTAAGATTGCATGTCAAACTTATATGGTCAAAAGTAGTTTTGATGCATGATATAGGTCCTAGGCACTTGTAGGAGTAGTTGCTATCAATATTATTGAGTTTGGTTTACTTTTATTTTGAAGCTACTAAAAATTCCAAAATTTTTCAGAAAATGATGAGGAGACTTTTGAGGGGCTCATCGAGCCAAAGCTCGAAGGAGAAGGCACCGAAGCCTAAGTATAATTTGCCTCGCACCGCGGAGGTTCGGGCGTGTGAATGGCCTTCCGAGGATTTCTTGAGAGCGGCCGGGATTTATGAAGATTTTCATGAGTTGGCTCAGACTGCAGGCCTTACCGCTTTCCTCCACGACCAATGCGATCAGTATCTCTTGCTCACAAATACCTTTGTGCAAAACTTTTATTTTCATTGTAGGAACTCACCACCTATGGTGGAATTTCATTTATATGATGAGCATAAGGAGATGTCACTTTATGATTTTTGTCGGATCTGTTTAGTCCCTTTTGGGGGCAAGACAGAAGAACCACATCATGATGATGTGGATGGATTTATTGACACTATCACTGTAGGGGAAACAAGGAAGGTTTCCGATGCACGAATCACTAGCATACATTTTCCTGTTTTACGCTACTTAGCATTATTTGCTAGTCGTTGCTTAATTGGTCGCGGAAACTGTGGAAACCTGAGTATCCCTAATATTATTATTTTGCACCACGATCTATACGGTGATAACTCTTTTAGTATGGGCAGCATTATTGCCAAACGGTTAAGTCTGAACCGTACCAAGGGCCCCATATTTGGAGGCATCTATGCTACACGCCTAGCTGCACATTTTAACATACCTATTAGGCATGCTGAGAAGGAAGAAAAAGTGCTGCCCCGTGTTTATCTAGATTATAAAAGTATGGTGGCACATGATTTTATTGTTAAGAATAAGAAAGGAGAGCTTAAATATCAATTGTTCTTTAATAAACATCATCTTGAGACTATTACCTTGCCTGCTCCTTCTTTGTTTGATTTGACTGTAGGCACGTACCTTATTCCGTTGACGGCTATCCACGCCTACCGGAACCCTGCACCAGCCGAGGGGCCAGAGCCGGAACCACAATTTGATCCTTCACGACAGTCTAATTACCAGTGGGATCCGGAGATGATTGTCAGCCAGTGGCAGTCTGAGCCTTCTTCTTCCTCATCACAGTACGACCCCAACAACTATTATTATGGATATCCACCAGGCCAGCCGTGGCCATAGACCAACTTAGGCCAAAAGCCTAAGCTTGCGGGAGTACATATTTCTCACCGAAATTACATTTATGCTCATACACTCATTGCTAGATGTCAATGCTCATACTTTTTCATTGTATCATACATTCTAGTTTAATTTCCTTTTCATGCTTTCTTCTTGTGTGTTTAATAAACCTTAAGAAAAACCAAAAAATTAGTTGTAGCTTTTAATTAGTTTACTTTCCATGCTTGTAGTAGTAATTAAAAAGAAAACCCAAAAATATTTCATGTTCTTCTTTTGCTTGTTGGGAGCTTTCCCGTGTAAATAGTTTTATTTCTTTCCTTTTCTTTGGGGGTCGATAGGAGAAGACCATAATTAAATTTTTGAGGTGGCTCTTATATGCATTATTGTTGATCTGACAAAAGAGCCCATATTGCCTTGTCTTCTCCTGTTTATTGAATGCTTGCAGATTCCAGCTTAGTCCAATGCACGTGCACTATTATTATTCACATCGTTCGGTCGTGCAAGTGAAGGGCAATTATGATGATATATGATGGACTGACTGAGATGAGAAAAGCTGGTATGAACTCGACCTCTTTTGTTTTTGTAAATATGATTAGTGCATCGTTCCTGATTCAGTCTATTATGAATAAACATGTTTGTAGTGACAACTAGAGATCATAGTTCTTGTGCCATGCTTGATTAGCTATGCGTTATAATGATTTACCTTGCGTGCCAACATGCTATTAAAATGGTTATGATGTGGTATGATAGGGTGGTATCCTCCTCTGAATGATTTAAGTGACTTGACTTGGCGCATGTTTACGCATGTAGTTGAAACAAAATCAACATAGCATTCACGATATTTATGTTCATGGTGGATTATATCCTACTCATGCTTGCATTCAATGTCGATTAATTTTAATGCATGTTCATGACTGTTGTCGCTCTCTAGCTGGTCGCTTCCCAGTCTTTTGCTAGCCTTCACCTGTACTAAGCGGGAATACTGCTTGTGCATCTAAACTCCTTAAACCCCAAAGTTATTCCACATTAGTCCACTATACCTACCTATATACGGTATCTAAATGCCGTTCCAAGTAAATTTGTATGTGCCAAACTCTAAACCTTCAAATAAATATCCTGTTTTGTATACTCGAATAGCTCATGTATCAACTAGGGCTGTCTGTATCTTCCATGTTAGGCGGGTTATTCTCAAGAGGAGTGAACTCCGCTCCTCACTCACGAGATAAATGGCTGGTCACCGGGATGCCCAGTCCCATGCTTTATGCAAACTAAATCAAAATAATTGCAAACAAAACTCCCCCTGGGACTCTTGTTAGTTGGAGGCATTCGTTGTTTCGAGCAAGCCATGGATTGATGCTTGTGGTGGAAGGGGGAGCATAAACTTTACCATTCTGTTTGGGAACCGCCTATAATGTGTGTAGCATGGAATATATCGCCATCTCTTGGTTATTATGTTGACAATGAAAGTATACCGCTCAAAATATTATTCACCTCTGTTTCAAAACCGAGCTCTGGCACCTCTACAAATCCCTGCTTCCCTCTGCGAAGGGCCTATCTATTTACTTTTATGCCGAGTCATCATCCTCTTATTAAAAAGCACCAGTTGGAGAGCGCCGCTGTCATTTGCATTCATTACTGTTAGTTTACATTGAGTATGACTTGATTGGATCTCTTTTACCATGAATTACAATGTCTAGTCAGTCCTTGGTCTTTAATGGTGCTCTACATTTATGTTTTGTGGTCCCAGAAAGGGCTAGCGAGATACCACGTTGTTATATCATATTATGATTGTTTTGAGAAAGTGTTGTCATCCGAGTTTTATTATTATGGCTCGCTAGTTGATTATGCTATTGAAATGAGTCAAATTGAGACCTATGCATTATTGCAAATGTGGTTAGTTATAATCTTTGCTGAAAACTTGAATGCTGGCTTTACATATTTACAACAACAAGAGCAAACAGAGTTTGTAAAAGTTTTTCTTTATCACTTTCAGTTTGTCAACTGAATTGCTTGAGGACATGCAAAGGTTTAAGCTTGGGGGAGTTGATACGTCTCCAACGTATCTACTTTTCCAAACACTTTTGCCCTTGTTTTGGACTCTAACTTGCATGATTTGAATGGAACTAACCCGGACTGACGCTGTTTTCAGCAGAACTACCATGGTGTTATTTATGTGCAGGAGCAAACGTTCTCGGAATGACCTGAAACTTCACGGAGACAGTTTTTAGAAAATAAGAAAAATACCTGCCAAAGATGAAGGCCAGGGGGCCCACCACCTTGCCACGAGGGTGGGGGGCGCGCCCCCTACCTCATGGGCCCCTTATTGCCTCTCCGACTCCAACTCCACCTCCATATATTGAGTATTGATGAGAAAAAAATCAAGGAGAAGAAATCATCACGTTTTACGATACGGAGCCGCCGCCAAGACCTAAAACCTCTCGGGAGGGATGATCTGGAGTCCGTTGGGGCTCCGGAGTGGGGAATCCATCGCCATCGTCATCATCAACCATCCTCCATCACCAATTTCATGATGCTCACCGCCGTGCATGAGTAATTCCATCGTAGGCTTGCTGGACGGTGATGGGTTGGATGGGATCTATCATGTAATCGAGTTAGTTTTGTTAGGGTTTGATCCCTAGTGTCCACTATGTTCTGAGATTGATGTTGCTATGACTTTGCTATGCTTAATGCTTTTCACTAGGGCCCGAGTGCCATGATTTCAGATCTGAACCTATTATGTTTTCATCAATATATGAGTGTTCTTGATCCTATCTTTCATGTCTATAGTCACCTATTATGTGTTATGATCCGTTAACCCTGAAGTGACAATAATCGGGATACTTACCGGTGATGACCGTAGTTTGAGGAGTTCATGTATTCACTATGTGTTAATGCTTTGTTCCCGTTCTCTATTAAAAGGAGGCCTTAATATCCCTTAGTTTCCGTAAGGACCCCGCTGCCACGGGAGGGTATGACAAAAGATGTCATGCAAGTTCTTTTCCATAAGCACGTATGACTATGTTTGGAATACATGCCTACATTATATCAATGAACTGGAGCTAGTTCCGTGTCACCCTAGGTTATGACTGTTACATGATGAACCGCATCCGGCATAATTCTCCATCACCGATCCATTGCCTACGAGCTTTTCATATATTGTGCTTCGCTTATTTACTTTTCCGTTGCTGTTGCTATCATCACTACAAAATACCAAAAACATTGCTTTTACTACTGTTACCTTTTGCTATCGTTATCACCACTATCATATTACTTTGCTACTAAACACCTTGTTGCAGATATTAAGTTTCCAGGTGTGGTTGAATTGACAACTCAGCTGCTAATACTTGAGAATATTCTTTGGCTCCCCTTGTGTTGAATCAATAAATTTGGGTTGAATACTCTACCCTCGAAAACTGTTGCAATCCCCAATACTTGTGGGTTATCAAGACTATTTTCTGGCGCCGTTGCCGGGGAGTATAGCTCTATTCTTTGAGTCACTTGGGATATATATCTGCTTATCATTATGAAGAACTTGAGAGATCCAAAAACCAAGATCTATCCCTCAACTACGACACCTACGCCTGCTTCTGCTATTCGTTCTGATATGTCTCATGTTATTGATGATGTCACTTCTACTATGCATGATACTTATGATGAAACTACCTCTATGCCTGATACTACTATGCCACTTAGTGATTTTCTTGATAAACAACTTGCTAGGGCTAGAGAAATTGAAAATATTGAATCTGATGATATTGATAAAAGTGATGATGAAGAACCACTTGCTATTCCTAAGGGTTATGTATTTGATCAAGATGCTTCTTTAGCCATTCTAGCTTGCAAAAATAGAACTGAACTTAAAAAATTATTAGCTAAATGGAGTAAGCAATCCCTAAATGATAGAATGAAACCTGACCCTGCTTTGGCTACTTCACCTATCTTTGTTACTGATAAGGATTATGAATTCTCTATTGATCCTGATATAATTACTTTGGTTGAATCTGATCCTTTTCATGGTTATGAATCTGAAACTGTTGTGGCACATCTTACTAAATTAAATGATATAGCTACCCTGTTTACTAAAGATGAGAGAACTCGCTACTTTTATATCCTTAAAATATTTTCGTTCTCATTAAAGGCTGATGCTAAGATATGGTTTAATTCTCTTGATCCTGGTTGTGTGCGTAGTCCCCAGGATATGATTCATTACTTCTCTGCTAAATATTTCCCTGCTCATAAGAAACAAGCTGCTTTAAGGGATATATATAATTTTGTGCAAATTGAAGAAGAGAGTCTCCCACAAGCTTGGGGGAGGCTTCTCCAATTACTTAATGATTTGCCTGATCATTCTCTTAAGAAAAATGAAATACCTGATATCTTTTATAATGGACTAACCGATGCCTCCAGAGATTACCTGGATAGTTGTGCTGGTTCTGTTTTCAGGGAAAGAACACCGGATGAAGCTAAAATTCTATTGAACAATATGTTGACAAATGAAAATAATTGGACACCTCCGGAGCCAATTCCCGAGCCTATTCCTAAACCAACTTCGAAGAAGAGGGGTATTCTATTTCTCAGTCCTGAAGATATGCAAGGGGCAAAGAAATCTATGAAAGAAAAGGGTATTAAAGCTGAAGATGTTAAGAATTTACCTCCTATTGAAGAAATACATGGTCTTAATTTACCGCCTGTTGAAGAAACATATAATCCAAATCCTTTACCTATCGAAGAAACTCATGGTCTTGATAACCTGACACAGATAGTAAAGGTAAATTCTCTCTATAGATATGATAAAGCTGTAATCCCATTTACTAAGTTTGCTAGCCCATGCTTAGATGAGTGTTGACACCTGATTTTGGCAAGATACAGATTGCAATGAAGATGGTCTCGAGTGAATGAGTTTTCAGCATAAAAATATCCACGTCACCGAGTGGAACCACTTTGATGTTTCGGTTATATTCATTCGACTTTATCTTACGGACCGAAACTATACTCCGAGTGGATAGTTCAATGTTCTGAGTGGTTTTTGGCCAATCACGTCTTCAAGATGACCTCGGATGAAGGAGCACTCTTAAGGAATTGTCTTCTTCTCGTCGAGGCAATCGATTTTGATATATAAATCATCTCAATCCGAGTTCATATGCAAAAGTTAGAGGCAATATACTGCAGACTGAGCCTCAACGGAAATATGGCGCGAGGTGCGAGACACTTGTCTGATAGGTTGCGCGAGTAATTTGGACATCAATACGGCCTTGAATCGAAAAACCTTCAACATGGAAAAGTTTCGTCTCGTCGAGCCGATCGATTTTCATATATAATTCGTCTCAATCCGAGATCATATGAGGCCTGGAGAGACAAATCAAGATCGGGCTATGTTTTCAGTCGGAAATCCGAGTGAAAAGTTTACGGTCGAGTGAAAGTTTGCTGACCGGATGAACTTATTATTATCCAAGTGGAAATATAGTCATCCGAGTGGAAATATGATCATCCGAGTGAAATTGTTGTCCAGGTGAAAATATGATCATTCGAGATAGTTTTGTTAGGGTTTGATCCCTAGTGTCCACAATGTTCTGAGATTGATGTTGCTATGACTTTGCTATGCTTAATGCTTTTCATTAGGGCCCGAGTGCCATGATTTCAGATCTGAACCTATTATGTTTTCATCAATATATGAGTGTTCTTGATCCTATCTTGCATGTCTATAGTCACCTATTATGTGTTATGATCCGTTAACCCTGAAGTGACAATAATCGGGATACTTACCGATGATGACCATAGTTTGAGGAGTTCATGTATTCACTATGTGTTAATGCTTTGTTCCGGTTCTCTATTAAAAGGAGGCCTTAATATCCCTTAGTTTTCGTAAGGACCCCGCTGCCACGGGAGGGTAGGACAAAAGATGTCATGCAAGTTCTTTTCCATAAGCACGTATGACTATGTTTGGAATACATGCTTACATTATATCAATGAACTGGAGCTAGTTCCGTGTCACCCTAGGTTATGACTGTTACATGATGAACCGCATCCGGCATAATTCTCCATCACCGATCCATTGCCTATGAGCTTTCCATATATTGTGATTCGCTTATTTACTTTTCCGTTGCTATTGCTATCATCACTACAAAATACCAAAAACATTGCTTTTACTACTGTTACCTTTTGCTATCGTTATCACCACTATCATATTACTTTGCTACTAAACACCTTGCTGCAGATATTAAGTTTCCAGATGTGGTTGAATTGACAACTCAGCTGCTAATACTTGAGAATATTCTTTGGCTCCCTTGTGTCGAGTCAATAAATTTGGGTTGAATACTCTACCCTCGAAAACTGTTGCGATCCCCTATACTTGTGGGTTATCAGGGGAAATGGCGCCAAACGGGCGTGGGGGGTTTTGGTTTCTCCCGCCGACAGGCGGGCCAGGGGAGGACAAGCGCGCACGTCCCGCCCGTCCGCACGCTGTCCGTTTCACCCCAAAACCGGCGCAAACTTGGGCCGGGGATGGGTCGAAACCGGACACAAAACGGACAAAAGTCCGTTTGCGCCTGCGCACTGGGCCGTCTCGTTTGTCCCTTTTACCCCAAAGGGACGGTGGCGGACATGATAGGGTCGCGCGGTGGAGTTGGCCTAACCACACGACGCCCAGGAGGTTTTCCATTGGCGACGCCAAACACAAGACCACATGTGCCCCCCTTGGTGCTCTGCAGACTCATCGTGCTCGCCCTCGACGGCAACAACGATCTCCTGCTCACCGCGCCAGCCCAGGGCTAGAAGCCGGCCGCTGCCGACATGCCACACTTGTGCTACCACATTGTACCACAGTCGCCACGCACGAGCGTAGGTGAGCTCGCCCAATTTGCCCGTACTCACGTAGTCACGTACACCCAGTGAGCTACATGACCTTGCTCACAAGCAGCAGGACTTCTCGCGGGAGCCAGCTGTGGATGTGGTACACGTAGTGGTTGTCCGTGATGCTCGGGGTACACATCCTCACTCGCGCGGTAAGACGCTGCAGGCGCCCAGGTCAATGGTTGTCTTCTGCTTGCACACTCTGGCTGGATGAATTGCGGGTTTTTGGCGGGTTTATGCGGGATTAATTGCAAGTTTGTGGCGGGTTTATGCGAGCTGCCGCACTATCCTGCCTTTAATTCTAGCGGACTGTGACGGACAGCTGCAAATGTCCGCAGAATGCGCTGGCGCCCTCAATAACCAGTAGATGGCAGCCCCTACCCGCCCCGCTTGCATCATGGTGTTTGATTATGCATAGTTGTAACAATATTTATCGATTTTTTAAAAAGAAGGATGTATCTTCGGCCTCGGCATCTGGACGATGCATGCAATCATATTATTAATTATTCATAAAGGACATACAAAGAGATGCATCAGTAACTCTGAAGCCACCATCTTGACAATGATGTTGCTACTCTTATCCCCTTGATGAAGGTGCGCCGAATGTCCGGACCTAATAACAAACAAACATCACACCAAAGCTTAACATCTAAAGTAGGGTATCCCATCCAAGCCACTACCTGGATTGAGTCCCACACCGGTCTCACACACTCCCAGTGAGAACCACCCGCTGTAAGGGCCGTCATCTCCATCTTCCATTGGTCCATCCTCAGAGCAGAACTGATGCACCGACCTTGCCAGGCCTCTCAGCCATCAACGCAACCATGATGCCAGACAAGTTCCTCCTCCTGCGCGAGTCCATCTCCGCGCATCAGACACCGAGTCTCCACTGCGCCATGCCGCCGAGATCCACCATCGACGATACGGTTGATGCCACACTGCTCCACCTACATGCCATCTCGCGTTGGCTCCGAACTACTAGCAACTCCACCACCCTGAGAAGTCCCCAGCCGACGCCTTCAGGAAGGAACACGACACCAAAGTGCCATTATCGCCCAAACAGAGGAACAGAGGCTTTCGCCTGCGCTCATGGCAGAGGTGGGGGCGTATGATCCACACCAAAGCCTCCAGGAAGGGAACCAGCGCTGAGGGCGTCGAGTTTGGTGCGGCCGCCACGCCGGCCTGGAGTTTCCCCCAGTTCCATGCCCACCCGCCAGATCCGTCCAGGCAGTATTGACGTCGACCGTAGTCGCTACCGTAGCCAGCACGAACCGGAGTAGATCGAGTCGGAGACGACGCCTCCCATGGAACTTCGGTCGGCCATTGAGGAACCGCCGTAGAGCCGCCACCTCCACGCCGCCCACGCAGCCGTGGAAAGCCCCCAATATGCACGTGCGGGTGCCGCCCGCCAGGCAGGCTGCACCGCGTGCCACCGATCGAGACCGCCACCCCGAGATCCCTGCGCCGCCCGAGGCATTGGCGGGCAGATTTGAAATAGATCGACCACTGACCACCATAGGAGCGCCCCGAACGCCCCCACGCGACCACCAGGGGGAGTCACGAGCGCGCGGTGGAGCTCCTGTCGTCGCACCCCGAGTCCTCGCCAGCGCGCTGCCAACCGCCAGGTCCGGCCGCTGCGGGGAGGAGAGGTCCCGCCGCCGCCGACGCCAACCACTTTGCCCAGCGGCGACAGGCAGGAGAGGTGGGAGAGGGAGACTAGGACTTGGCGGCGCTAGGGTTCCCCCCTGGTCGCCGCGCGGGGGCGACCCAGGGGAGTCGTGGGGAGTTGTGAGTTTGTAACATTTGAATCTATATTTATCGAATATAAGTACAATAATTGAATGAAAATATTTTCCCATGTATGGTTAAATTTTTGTGGGGGATCTTTTTCCATGGATGATTGTATATACTGGGGCGGCCTTATCCCATTCGTACTTCTATGGTGAGGTGCACGTTAAGATAAATAAGTTAAGTTAGGTGGGATTTCGAGA
>NC_041380.1:599245222-599247568 GCF_002162155.2 Triticum dicoccoides | reverse complement strand
TCCAGCCCTCTCAAGCCTTGCCGCCGCTCCCGGCGCCAGCGGCCACCCCCCAGAGGACCCCGGTGAGCCGACACCAGCCTGCATCCCCGTGGAGGAGGCTCTCGACCCTAGCTGCGGGCTCGTCAGCACCGTTCGAGTCACCGTCCCCCGCCCAGGTGAGGCCTTCCAATTCCGGATCCTTCGTCAGTTCTACTCCGGGGTTTCTTTTGATCCCCGCTCGTTTCCTTCATGCTCTGTCCCGGGTGAATTGTGGTTCACCCCGCCTTTCCTGTCCCCTTGCTTTTCTCCGTCTCGTGTTCGGGATCTTGTCAACTATTTCTTCTGCGCCCCGCCCGAGCAAATCAAGGTCCTCCAGGTTGCTCCCGCCGTGTTCCATGCGCAGCTTACTAACCCGGATGTTGCCGATTTCATCGCTGCGGTTGGCGTTGCTCAGATGGCCTCGATCAAGCTGAGACAGCACCTCTCGCTTTAGCTTGCGTCCATGGTCGCGGCTGGTCTTCGAACCGTTGACCACGGGGAGGGGGCGAGGCGGATGCACCCTGCATTCAAACCTCGTCCTGCACGTGCCCGTCCCTGGCGCAGACCCCCACCAGGGCGCTCTAATTGTGCTGGTCTGCTCCCCATACCTCTTTCTGCTAGGCAGCTCAGCACAATACCATCGGTCATTGCTGCACCGACTGCGGAAGCCCCTGCCCATCCCCTGACGCCCGGCGTGTAGCCTCTCCTCCTAGAACCCGCTGCGACCGGCCTAGGAGAGGAAGCGGCGCCTAGCCCCCCCCAGTCCCATCGTCGTCCGGCTTCCCGTGGCGACCATCAATGCAGCTCCCACCGACGATGCTCCCCCCTCCCCTCCCCGCCTCTCTTATACGCAGGACCTCCTCCTCCCTCCCGCCCCGCCTCCCCCTGCTACGCCTCCGCCTCCCTCTCCTCTGCATTCGCTCTCTAGGTGTTTCCGGTGTATTTCTTCTCGGTGTTGCATTGCTACCTGCCGGGACCCCGTCTGCTGCAGAGGGTGCGGCGGCTCCGGGCACCGCCTCCGCCAATGCATGGCACGGCCGCGAGTCACCTCCCTCCCTCCGCCATCCCCGCCGCCTGCCATGCCTGTCGAAGAGCACCGCCCCACCTCTCTGTTCTCCTCTCCTCTGCCCTACCCACCCCTCCGCTCCCTGCTGACACCCCCAGGCTCTCCCCTGTCCGCCAAACCGGCGAGAGCTCTGCTTCGGGCGCCATCTCCTCGGCAAATGCGCTCTGCCTGCGCCGGTCCGACGCGTTAGGCCCCCCGCCGTCGCCTTCCTCCTTTCTCACCATCCCCACCTCCCCTCGCGGCTCGGGTGCTTCTGAAGGAAATGTGACCTAGAGGCAATAATAATGTTATTATTTTATTTCCTTATATCATGATAAATGTTTATTATTCATGCTAGAATTGTATTATCCGGAAACATAATACTTGTGTGACTACATAGACAAACTAAACGTCACTAGTATGCCTCTACTTGACTAGCTCATTAATCAAGGATGTGTTGTCATTTGATTAACGGGATCACATTATTAGGAGAATGATTTGATTGACATGACCCATTCCATTAGCTTAGCACCCGATCGTTTAGTATGTTGCTATTGCTTTCTTCATGACTTATACATGTTCCTATGACCATGAGATTATGCAACTCCTGTTTGCCGGAGGAGCACTTTTTGTGCTACCAAATGTCACAACGTAACTGGGTGATTATAAAGGAGCTCTACAGGTGTCTCCAAAGGTAAATGTTGGGTTGGCGTATTTCGAGATTAGGATTTGTCACTCCGATTGTCAGAGAGGTATCTCTGGACCCTCTCGGTAATGCACATCACATAAGCCTTGCAAGCATGACAACTAATGAGTTAGTTGCGAGATGATGTATTACGAAACGAGTAAAGAGACTTGCCGGTAACGAGATTGAACTAGGTATTGAGATACCGATGATCGAATCTCGGGCAAGTAACATACCGATGACAAAGGGAACAACGTATGTTGTTATGCGGTCTGACCGATAAAGATCTTCGTAGAATATGTAGGAGCCAATATGAGCATCCAGGTTCCTCTATTGGTTATTGACCGGAGACATGTCTCGGTCATGTCTACATTGTTCTCGAACCCGTAGGGTCCGCACGCTTAAGGTTTCGATGACAGTTATATTATGAGTTCATGAGTATTGATGTACCGAAGTTAGTTTGGAGTCCCGGATGTGATCACGGACATAACGAGGAGTCTCGAAATGGTCGAGACATAAAGATTGATATATTGGACGGCTATATTCGGACACCGAAAATGTTCCGGGTGATTTCGGAGAAAACCGGAGTACCAGAGGG
>NC_041380.1:599208117-599245025 GCF_002162155.2 Triticum dicoccoides | reverse complement strand
GAGAAGGGCAGCCAGGGTGGTCCGCGCAACTCCTCCCCCCTGGTCCGAATTGGACTAGGAGAGGGGGGGGGGCGGCGCCCTAGGAGGAGGACTCCTCCTTGGCGCGCCTATAGGGCCGGCCGGCCTCCTCCCCTTTCTCCTTTATATACGGGGGCAGGGGGCACCCCTAGACACACAAGTTGATCCACGTGATCGTTTTATTAGCCGTGTGCGGTGCCCCCTTCCACCATAATCCTCGATAATATTGTAGCGGTGCTTAGGCGAAGCCCTGCGACGGTAGAACATCAAGATCGTCACCACGCCGTCGTGCTGACGGAACTCTTCCCCGACACTTTGCTGGATCGGAGTCCGGGGATCGTCATCGAGCTGAACGTGTGCTAAAACTCGGAGGTGCCGTAGTTTTGGTGCTTGATCGGTCGGGCCGTGAATACATACGACTACATCAACCGCGTTGTCATAACGCTTCCGCTGTCGGTCTACAAGGGTACGTAGATCACACTCTCTCCTCTCATTGCTATGCATCACCACTTGCGTGTGCGTAGGAATTTTTTTGAAATTACTACGTTCCCCAACAGTGGCATCTGAGCCTAGGTTTTATGTGTTGATGTTATATGCACGAGTAGAACACAAGTGAGTTGTGGGCGATATAAGTCATATTGCTTACCAGCATGTCATACTTTGGTTCGGTGGTATTGTTGGACGAAGCGGCGACATTATGCGTACGCTTATGCGAGACCGGTTCTCCCGACGTGCTTTGCACAAAAGTGGCTAGCGGGTGTCAGTTTCTCCAACTTTAGTTGAACCGAGTGTGGCTACGCCCGGTCCTTGCGAAGGTTAAAACAGCACCAACTTGACAAACTATCGTTGTGGTTTTGATGCGTAGGTAAGATTGGTTCTTGCTTAAGCCCGTAGCAGCCACGTAAAACTTGCGACAACAAAGTAGAGGACGTCTAACTTGTTTTTGCAGGGCATGTTGTGATGTGATATGGTCAAGACATGATGCTAAATTTTATTGTATGAGATGATCATGTTTTGTAACCAAGTTATCGGCAACTGGCATGAGCCATATGGTTGTCGCTTTATTGTATGCAATGCAATTGCGCTGTAATGCTTTACTTTATCACTAAGCGGTAGCGATAGTTGTGGAAGCATAAGATTGGCGAGATGACAACAATGCTACGATGGTGATCAAGGTGTCGCACCGGTGACGATGGTGATCATGACGGTGCTTCGAAGATGAAGATCACAAGCACAAGATGATGATGGCCATATCATATCACTTATATTGATTGCATATGATGTTTATCTTTTATGCATCTTATCTTGCTTTGATTGATGGTAGAATTTTAAGATGATCTCTCACTAATTATCAAGAAGTGTTCTCCCTGAGTATGCACCGTTGCGAAAGTTCTTCGTGCTGAGAGACCACGTGATGATCGGGTGTGATAGGCTCTACACTCAAATACAACGGGTGCAAAACAGTTGCACACGCGGAATACTCAGGTTATACTTGACGAGCCAAGCATATACAGATATGGCCTCGGAACACGGAGACCAAAAGGTCGAGCGTGAATCATATAGTAGATATGATCAACATAGTGATGTTCACCAATGAAACTACTCCATCTCACGTGATGATCGGACATGGTTTAGTTGATTTGGATCACGTAATCACTTAGAGGATTAGAGGGGTGTCTATCTAAGTGGGAGTTCTTTAGTAATATGATTAATTGAACCTAAATTTATCATGAACTTAGTACCTGATAGTATCTTGCTTGTTTATCTTTGATTGTAGATAGATGGCCCGTGCTGTTGTTCCGTTGAATTTTAATGCATTCCTTGAGAAAGCAAAGTTGAAAGATGATGGTAGCAATTACACGGACTGGGTCCGTAACTTGAGGATTATCCTCATTGCTGCATAGAAGAATTACGTCCTGGAAGCACCGCTGGGTGCCAGGCCTGCTACGGGATGTTATGAACGTCTGGCTGAGCAAAGCTGATGACTACTCGATAGTTCAGTGTGCCATGCTTTACGGCTTAGAATCGGGACTTCAACGACGTTTTGAACGTCATGGAGCATATGAGATGTTCCAGGAGTTGAAGTTAATATTTCAAGCTAATGCCCGGATTGAGAGATATGAAGTCTCCAATAAGTTCTATAGCTGCAAGATGGAGGAGAACAGTTCTGTCAGTGAGCATATACTCAAAATGTCTGGGTATAATAATCACTTGATTCAATTGGGAGTTAATCTTCCAGATGATTGCGTCATTGACAGAATTCTCCAATCACTGCCACCAAGCTACAAGAGCTTCGTGATGAACTATAATATGCAAGGGATGAATAAGACTATTCGCGAGCTCTTCGCAATGCTGAAAGCTACGGAAGTAGAAATCAAGAAGGAGCATCAAGTGTTGATGGTCAACAAGACCACTAGTTTCAAGAAAAAGGGCAAAGGAAAGAAGAAGGGGAACTTCAAAAAGAACAACAAGCAAGTTGCTACTCAAGAGAAGAAACCCAAACCTGGACCCAAGCCTGAAACTGAGTGCTTCTACTGCAAGCAGACTGGTCACTGGAAGCGGAACTGCCCCAAGTATTTGGCGGATAAGAAGGATGGCAAGGTGAACAAAGGTATATGTGATATACATGTTATTGATGTGTACCTTACTAATGCTCGCAGTAGCACCTGGGTATTTGATACTGGTTCTGTTGCTAACATTTGCAACTCGAAACAGGGACTACGGATTAAGCGAAGATTGGCTAAGGACGAGGTGACGATGCGCGTGGGAAATGGTTCCAAAGTCGATGTGATCGCGGTCGGCACGCTACCTCTACATCTACCTTCGGGATTAGTATTAGACCTAAATAATTGTTATTTGGTGCCAGCGTTAAGCATGAACATTATATCTAGATCTTGTTTGATGCGAGGCGGTTATTCATTTAAATCAGAGAATAATGGTTGTTCTATTTATATGAGTAATATCTTTTATGGTCATGCACCCTTAAAGAGTGGTTTATTCTTATTAAATCTCGATAGTAGTGACACACATATTCATAATGTTGAAGCCAAAAGATGCAGAGTTGATAATGATAGTGCAACTTATTTGTGGCACTGCCGTTTGGGTCATATCGGTGTAAAGCGCATGAAGAAACTCCATACTGATGGACTTTTGGAACCACTTGATTATAAATCACTTGGTACTTGCGAACCGTGCCTTATGGGCAAGATGACAAAAACACCGTTCTCCGATACTATGGAGAGAGCAACAGATTTGTTGGAAATCATACATACAGATGTATGTGGTCCGATGAATGTTGAGGCTCGTGGCGGATATCGTTATTTTCTCACCTTCATAGATGACTTAAGCAGATATGGGTATATCTACTTAATGAAACATAAGTCTGAAACGTTTCAAAAGTTCAAAGAATTTCAGAGTGAAGTTGAAAATCATCATAACAAGAAAATAAAATTCCTACGATCTGATCGTGGAGGAGAATATTTGAGTTACGAGTTTGGTGTACATTTGAAACAATGCGGAATAGTTTCGCAACTCACGCCACCCGAAACACCACGGCGTAATGGTGTGTCCGAACGTCGTAATCGTACTTTACTAGATATGGTGCGATCTATGATGTCTCTTACTGATTTACCGCTATCGTTTTGGGGATATGCTCTAGAGACGGTGCATTCACGTTAAATAGGCACCATCAAAATCCGTTGAGATGACGCCTTATGAACTGTGGTTTAGCAAGAAACCAAAGTTGTCGTTTCTGAAAGTTTGGGGCTGCGATGCTTATGTGAAAAAGCTTCAACCTGATAAGCTCGAACCCAAATTGGAGAAATGTGTCTCCATAGGATATCCAAAGGAAACTATTGGATACACATTCTATCACAGATCCGAAGGCAAGACTTTTTTTTGCTAAATTCGGAAACTTTCTAGAGAAGGAGTTTCTCTCGAAAGAAGTGAGTGGGAGGAAAGTAGAACTTGATGAGGTAACTGTACATGCTCCCTTATTGGAAAGTAGTACATCACAGAAACCAGTTTCTGTGACACCTACACCAATTAGTGAGGAAGCTAATGATGATGATCATGAAACTTCAGAACAAGATACTACTGAACCTCGTAGATCAACCAGAGTAAGATCCGCACCAGAGTGGTACGGTAATCCTGTTCTAGAAGTCATGCTACTAGATCATGATGAACCTACGAACTATGAAGAAGCGATGGTGAGCCCAGATTCCGCAAAATGGCTTGAAGCCGTGAAATCTGAGATGGGATCCATGTATGAGTACAAAGTATGGACTCTGGTTGACTTGCCCAATGATCGGCAAGCAATTGAGAATAAATGGATCTTCAAGAGAAAGACTGACGCTAACAGTAATATTACTGTCTACAAAGCTCGACTCGTCGCAAAAGGTTTTCGACAAGTTCAAGGGATTGACTACGATGAGACCTTCTCACCCGTAGCGATGCTTAAGTCTGTCCGAATCATGTTAGCAATTGCCGCATTTTAGAATTATGAAATTTGGCATATGGATGTCAAAACTGCATTCCTGAATGGATTTCTGGAAGAAGAGTTGTATATGATGCAACCGGAAGGTTTTGTCGATCCAAAGGGAGCTAACAAAGTATGCAAGATCCAGCGATCCATTTATGGACTGGTGCAAGCTTCTCGGAGTTGGAATAAACGCTTTGATAGTGTGATCAAAGCATTTGGGTTTGTATAGACTTTTGGAGAAGCCTGTATTTACAAGAAAGTGAGTGGGAGCTCTGTAGCATTTCTGATATTATATGTAGATGACATATTACTAATCGGAAATGATATAGAATTTCTGAATAGCATAAAGGGATACTTGAATAAGAGTTTTTCAATGAAAGACCTCGGTGAAGCTGCTTACATATTGGGCACTAAGATCTATAGAGATAGATCAAGACGCTTAATTGGACTTTCACAAAGCACATACCTTGACAAAATTTTGAAGAAGTTCAAAATGGATCAAGCAAAGAAAGGATTCTTGCCTGTGTTACAAGGTGTGAAATTGAGTAAGACTCAATGCCCGACCAATGCAGAAGATAGAGAGAAAATGAAAGATGTTCCCTATGCTTCAGCCATATGCTCTATCATGTATGCAATGTTGTGTACCAGACCTGATGTGTGTCTTGCTATAAGTCTAGCAGGGAGGTACCAAAGTAATCCAGGAGTGGATCACCGAACAGCGGTCAAGAACATCCTGAAATACCTGAAAAGGACTAAGGATATGTTTCTCATATATGGAGGTGACAAAGAGCTCATAGTAAATGGTTACGTTGATGCAAGCTTTGACACTGATCCGGACGATTCTAAATCGCAAACCGGATACGTGTTTACATTAAAAGGATGGAGCTGTCAGTTGGTGCAGTTCTAAACAAAGTGTTGTGGCGGGATCTACATGTGAAGCGGAGTACATAGCTGCTTCGGAAGCAGCAAACGAAGGAGTCTGGATGAAGGAGTTCATATCCGATCTAGGTGTCATACCTAGTGCATCGGGTCTAATGAAAATCTTTTGTGACAATACTGGTGCAATTGCCTTGGCAAAGGAATCCAGATTTCACAAGAGAACCAAGCACATCAAGAGACGCTTCAATTCCATCCGGGATCTAGTCCAGGTGGGAGACATAGAGATTTGCAAGATACATAAGGATCTGAATGTTGCAGACCCGTTGACTAAGCCTCTTCCACGAGCAAAACATGATCAGCACCAAAGCTCCATGGGTGTTAGAATCATTACTGTGTAATCTAGATTATTGACTCTAGTGCTAGTGGGAGACTGAAGGAAATATGCCCTAGAGGCAATAATAATGTTATTATTTTATTTCCTTATATCATGATAAATGTTTATTATTCATGCTATAATTGTATTATCCGGAAACGTAATACTTGTGTGAATACATAGACAAACTAAACGTCACTAGTATGCCTCTACTTGACTAGCTCATTAATCAAAGATGGTTATGTTTCCTAACCATAGACATGTGTTGTCATTTGATTAACGGGATCACATTATTAGGAGAATGATTTGATTGACATGACCCATTCCATTAGCTTAGCACCCGATCGTTTAGTATGTTGCTATTGCTTTCTTCATGACTTATACATGTTCCTATGACTATGAGATTATGCAACTCCCGTTTGCCGGAGGAACAGTTTGTGTGCTACCAAACGTCACAACATAACTGGGTGATTATAAAGGATCTCTACAGGTGTCTCCAAAGGTAAATGTTGGGTTGGCGTATTTCGAGATTAGGATTTGTCACTCCGATTGTCGGAGAGGTATCTCTGGGCCCTCTCAGTAATGCACATCACATAAGCCTTGCAAGCATTGTAACTAATGAGTTAGTTGCGAGATGATGTATTACGAAATGAGTAAAGAGACTTGCCGGTAACGAGATTGAACTAGGTATTGAGATACCGACGATCGAATCTCAGGCAAGTAACATACTGATGACAAAGGGAACAACGTATGTTGTTATGCGGTCTGACCGATACAGATCTTCGTAGAATATGTAGGAGCCAATATGAGCATCCAGGTTCCGCTATTGGTTATTGACCGGAGACATGTCTCGGTCATGTCTACATCGTTCTCGAACCCGTAGGGTCCGCACGCTTAAGGTTTCGATGACAGTTATATTATGAGTTTATGAGTTTTGATGTACCGAAGTTAGTTCAGAGTCCCGGATGTGATCACGGACATAACGAGGAGTCTCGAAATGGTCGAGACATAAAGATTGATATATTGGACGGCTATATTCGGACACCAGAAGTGTTCCGGGTGATTTCGGAGAAAACCGGAGTACCGGAGGGTTACCGGAACCCCACCGGGAGAAGTAATGGGCCATATGGGCCTTAGTGGAGAAAGAGAAGGGCAGCTAGGGTGGGCCGCGCGCCTTCTCCCCCATTGTCCGAATTGGACTAGGAGAGGGGGGGCGGCGCCCCCCTTTCCTTCTCCCTCCCCACTTCTCCTACTAGGAGGAGGACTCCTCCTTGGCGCGCCTATAGGGCCGGCCGTCCTCCTCCCCTTGCTCCTTTATATACAGGGGCAGGGGGCACCCCTAGACACACAAGTTGATCCACGTGATCGTTTTCTTAGCCGTGTGCGGTGCCCCTGTCAGGACCCCGACTCGATGTCACATCAATCTAGCCGGTAACACCTCATATCACTTTGCGGCCTCACGCACGGTATCCCCACGGGTGTCGCCTTACCTTTGCCCGGGACCGTTTGCGCCTTTTGGCTCACGTATATGATAGTGTCGCTAGCATCCATATGATAAAGAGCCCGGGCTGACATGACTAGTCGTAAACCCAAAGTGGCACAGACTTACAGGGACAGGCATCCATGACCCAGCTTCGAACGTGTCGGTCATCAGCAAGTGGGTCCGGGCTGTAGCACTGGGCTAGCAGGACTCTGGTAAACCGGGCTGTAGCGGGCTAACAGGACTCCGGTACTCAAAGCGTGACATTTCCCCGAAGGGACAGACACAGGAACGAAGAAGGACACATGCCGGCCAGCCTAAGTGTTCCAGAGCAGTAGCAAGCTACCATGGCTCAGCGGTAACACTAGGAGACATTTCCCGGTAAGAGAGGCTACTAAAGATAAACAACTAGATAGTCAGATCCCACACATAGCAAGCATTTCAATCATACACACAATATGCTCGATATGTGCAAATACAACGAAGCATCACAACATGACTCTACGACACAAGTACTTTATTTAAGGCTCAGGGAGCCATACATAACATACACAAAGGTACGGGTCTCACGACCCAACATACAAGTCATACAGTCATACAAACCAGCAGCGGAAGTAACTTGTCTGAGTACAGACAACTAATAAAATAAAAGAGGCTTGGAAAGCCTAGCTATACTACGTGGTCCTTCACAAGCTCAGGGTCACCACCTGGGTCTTTAGCCTACTCGTTGATGTCAACGTCTACATAGAACCCATCAGAAGGGGTTGCAGCGTCTTCTGTAAAAAATGTAGATTATAGCAACATGAGTACAAAGGTACTCAGCAAGACTTACATCAGAACCTACATACATGCATATTATCAAGAAGGGTTGGTGGAGTTATTGCAGCAAGCCAGCTTTGACTCTTGGCTAGACTATCCTACGATACTCCAACTTGAAATGGTTTTGCGCACACGAGTCCACTACTCACCACTTCAATACACTACCGAGGATTCGCCTCCGTCTTCCTACGGAAGAGCCATCCTCGGCACTCACACTTATCTTGAGGCTTTTAGTAGTTTCCATTTACTTGTCTATGAACTGTATAGGCAACCAAGTAGTCCTTTACCGCGGACGCGGCTATTCGAATAGATTATGATAACCCTGCAGGGGTGTACTTCTTCATACATGTTTCCACCACTTAGCGTCTGCACACGACATGTGCTCGGCAGACTTCAAGCGAAAGCCGACGTGGGTGTAGACCACGACCTACCTAAACACTTAAGCCTCTAGTCCAGGTTTATCGCCTATTCAGGTTCCATCCGCAGGGAGTCCGGCCGAGGTTTCCCATACGGCCCCGAACGATGTGAACAGGGTTCCCGAGATACCTAAAGGGTATTCGGTACACCCGGCCACGTACCTACCGCATCACAGCCCACCCCTACGGTCAGCGCTGTCCACGGCCTCCAGTAGGCTACAAACACCAGAAACTACTTGCAACTCCTGGACAGAGAGCTAGGGTGAATAAGAAGTCGAGCGGGGTCATATTTCAGGGCCCAATGCATGGTAGTAGTTGTATCTTAAATCACACATACAGATCTCAGTGCTTAAGGTCGGCTTCAATGAAACAACCCACCATGTACTCCTACATGGCCTCTCATCGATACCTTTACCAAATCGTGTTCACCACACCACTTTCATTACCGACATAATCATTTCACTCTAGCCATCACCTAGATGAACCAGACCTGACACGACTCTAAGCATAGCAGGCATAGCAAGGTAGGAACAACACATACATATGGCTCAATCAACTCCTACAAATGCTAGTGGGTTTCATCTAGTTACTGTGGCAATGACAGGTCATGCAGAGGAAATGGGTTCAACTACCGTAGCACACAGCAGTTTGAAACGCGTTGTCTTAATGCAGTAAAAGAGAGCAGGAGCGAGAACATGGGATTGTATCGATATGATCAAATGGTTGGTTGCTTGCCTGATGGTTCGATGCACTGATACGGTTCTTCGTTAGGGTAATCACGGTACTCCTCGGAGGCAGAACCTGTCGCAAGGACACCGATACACAACCATCACCAAACAATGTGCAACAATATGATGCATGCATGAAACATGGCAATATGAGTGTGTTGGGCTAATGCAACTAAAACCAGAAGGGTTTGAACAAATTTGAATCAAAGATTCAAATTTCAAACTCAAACATGGCCTTTTAAAGTGCTTTTCCTTGTTCTGTTTAAAACATCAATTTAACTTGTTTGATCATGCATGAAAATAGTACAGATGGATAGATTGGATTTTTCTGATCATTTTTCATATATAATTTGTCCAATTTGGAGTTACAGAATAAAAGTTATGAATTTTTGAAGTTTAAATAATATTCTGGAATTTCCTGATTTAAATTAAATCCAGAAAATCAATTACTGCGTCAGCCTGACGTCAGTGTGACGTCAGCAGGTCAACGGAACTGGTCCAGGTCAAACCTGACAGTGGGTCCCGCATGTCAGGGTGATTAT
The DNA here is from genome assembly GCF_002162155.2 of Triticum dicoccoides. Taxonomy (NCBI): domain Eukaryota; kingdom Viridiplantae; phylum Streptophyta; class Magnoliopsida; order Poales; family Poaceae; genus Triticum; species Triticum dicoccoides. Next base: position 599,235,290 of record NC_041380.1, on the reverse strand, counting down.
TTTAATTAAAACTTAATTAAAACTAATCCTGTTTAATTAACAGGGCTGGGCCCCACCTGTCATTGACTCAGGGGAGTCAACCAGGGCCCACCCGTGGTCAAACCCGGGTCGGCTGCACCGGCGAGCCCGACGCGGCGGCGGAAGTGGTTTTGGCCATTTCGGCCACCAAATGGGCCGCGGAGACCACCGGAGGGAAGCTGAGGACAAACCGCAGCTCTTGGCGGAGTCCGTTGAGGTCGGGATGGCCGGAGTTGGCGCCGGCGACGACTTTGGCGGCCACCGGGGTTCGGTCGGAGGTGAACTTGGCGCTAGAGGGTTCGGTGAGGCTCGTGGAGTAGCTAGCTAGGTGCTGCGGAACTTGGTGAGTAAGATGGACACCATCTTGTGGCCGGAGGATGACCGGGAGCACGTCGGCGACGAGCTCCACGGCGGTGGGTGCGGTTGAGCTCCGGGAGGTTGCTACACGGCTCGGGAGCAAGAACGGAAGGGAGGGGAAGATGGCTAAGCTCACAGTGAGTGCGACGGAGTTCCTGGTGCGGCCGGAGATGGACCGGAGCGACGACGGCGTTGAAGGGGATCTCCGGCGACGGTGAGCTCGGGCGAGGTCGGTGCGGTGGTCTCGGGCGTTGCGAGCGCTCGGGGCTCGGCTGCTCGATGAAGTGGACAGCGGCGGAGCTCCTGGACACGGTGAGACGGCGTGGGGTGGTCGGAGGGCGTGGCTACGGCGAGGGGGTGGCGGCGATGGCGTCGGCCATGGCTGGGGCGTGCGAGGGGGAGGAGCTGGAGAGGAGAGGGGGTGTCTGGGGGGTTCGGGGGAGAGAGGGAGGCCGATCCTCGACGTCACCTGGCGAGGGGAGCGGCGAGGCGGCGAGCAGGTGCGTGGCGCACGCCGCGGTCGCCGTCGGGCACCTGCCTGCCTGCCTGGCCGGCAAGCAGCTCGCTGGAGCGGTGCTGGGCTGGGCCGGCAGGTGGGCCGGGGCAGGCGCCAGGTAAGTTTTTTTCATTTTCTTCTGTTTTCTGTTTTTCTAATACTTCTGCAACTTTGTTGGATTAAATAAAATACCTAGGCAATTTCAAAAATCACCAAATCACTCCTGGTCCATAGCTGGATTATTTCCAACATGAAACATTTTAGTTTGGAGGTATTTGAGCATTTAAATATTTTATATAATTTTAAATGCCCAAATTCAAATATTTATGTATTAATTCAAAAACCCTAAGATGGCCTAGGAAAATGTGCACCACTTTTGGCAGAGGTTCTGAACCAAGACAAAAATGATGGACATTTTAGAAGGGCATTTCAGGTTCATTGAAAATTATTTTAGTAAACCCTAGTTGGTTTCAGAGGGGACTGGGGGTTCTGTCATCCCCATTTCAAGTTTCTGATGAAAGAATAAACATGATGCAACACTCTAATGCATGACTAGCTAGGTTGTGACAACTCACCCCCACTCAAAAGAATCTCGTCCCGAGATTTGGGTTCCTCCGAGAAGAAGGCGGGATATTCAAGTCGAAGACGATCCTCCCTTTCCCAAGTTGCTTCATCCTCAGAATGGTGCGACCATTGAACCTTGAGAAACTTGATGTTCTGGCGTCGAGTGGTACGCTCGGCCTGATCGAGGATACGAATGGGGTACTCTCGATATGTAAGATTATCCTGGAGATCAAGCGTTTCGTGGTCCACTTCACGGATAGGATCCGAGAAGCAACGCCTGAGTTGGGAAACGTGGAAGACATCATGGACTCTGGAGAGATGCGGAGGTAGTTCCAACTGGTAGGCAACTTCTCCTCGTTTGGCGAGAATGCGAAAAGGTCCAATGTAACGAGGAGCCAATTTGCCTTTGATACCGAAACGATGGGTTCCCTTCAGAGGGGTGACCCGAAGATAAGCCTTCTCGTCAACCTCGAAAGTCATAGCCTTATGTTTTCGGTCATATTGACTCTTTTGACGAGATTGGGCTGTTTTCAACTTTTCACGAACGATGCGAACTTGTTCTTCTGCTTCCTGAATCATGTCCGGGCCAAAGAATTGTCTTTCCCCGGTCTCTGACCAGTTAAGGGGTGTTCGACACCGTCGTCCATAGAGAACTTCAAAAGGGGCTTTACCCAAGCTAGATTGATAGCTGTTGTTGTAAGCGAATTCGGCAAATGGAAGGCACTTCTCCCAGTCCATTCCGAATGAGATAACAGAGGTTCGAAGCATGTCTTCTAGAATCTGGTTGACGCGTTCCACTTGACCACTCGACTGAGGGTGGAAGGCGGTGCTAAAGGAGAGACGGGTTCCCATAGCATTTTGGAAACTTTCCCAAAATCGAGAGGTGAAAAGACTTCCTCGATCCGAGTTAATTTCCAAAGGAACACCATGGAGAGACACTATTCGGGAGATGTATAAGTCTGCCAGCTGACTAGCGGTTATACTCTCACGAACAGGTAAGAAATGGGCTACTTTGGAAAGACGATCGACCACGACGAAAATAGCATTATTCCCTCTCTTGGTCCTGGGAAAACCGGTAATGAAATCCATACCAATTTTATCCCATTTCCATTCAGGAATAGCTAAGGGTTGAAGGGTGCCAGCATCCGTTGATGCTCTGCTTTTACACGACGACAGACGTCGCAATTAGCAATATACTGAGCAATTTCTCTCTTCATCCTAGTCCACCAGAACCTCTGGCGTAGGTCCTGATACATCTTAGTACTACCGGGATGAATGGTGAGAGGAGATTCTTGAGCCTCCTTAAGGATCAACTGCCGTAGATGCTGGTTCTTGGGAACCACTAGACGGTTCTCAAAGTACACAACACCATGATCATTTGTGGAGAAACAACTAGCACCTCCGGTAGCAATGTTCTCCTTGATCTTAGCTATTCCCTTATCTCGCTTCTGGGCAGCAATGATTTGATCCGTAAGAGTAGGTTTCGCCACCAAGGTGGAAAGAAATCCTTGAGGAACAATGTGAAGGTTAAGCTTCCGAAATTCCTCATGGAGAAGCGGTTGACTTTGTTGTAACATCAGATTGTTACAATAAGATTTACGACTTAGCGCATCAGCCATGACGTTGGCTTTCCCTGGGGTGTAGGTTATTCCTAAGTCGAAATCTGTGATCAACTCGACCCAACGTCTTTGCCTGAGATTCAAATCCGGTTGGGTGAAGATGTACTTCAGACTTTGGTGATCAGTGAATATTTCGCAACGATTACCGAGGAGGTAATGTCGCCAGGTTTTAAGTGCATAGACTACGGCTGCAAGCTCTAGATCATGAGTAGGATAATTCTCCTCATGTGGGTGCAATTGCCGTGAAGCGTAGGCAATTACATGTCGATCTTGCATGAGAATGCAACCTAGTCCTTGTCGCGAGGCGTCGCAGTAGATAACAAAGTCCTTGGAGAAGTCTGGCGGTACCAGTACGGGAGCAGAAGTCAGGCGTCTTTTCAGTTCCTGAAAGCTGTGCTCACATTGTGGAGTCCACTCGAACTTCTTATCTTTCTTGAGGAGTTCGGTTAGAGGTTTAGCAACCTTGGAGAAGTTCTCGACAAAGCGACGGCAATAGCTCGCTAAGCCTAGAAAACTCCGAACTTGCTTGACCGATTCAGGTGGAGTCCAATTAAGGACGGCTTGAACTCGCTCAGGGTTAACAGCAATACCTTTACCAGATATTACATGACCCAGATAGGTCACTTCTGGCAACCAGAATTCACATTTAGAAAATTTGGCATAAAGGCGATGCTCTCGAAGTTTCTGCAACACTAGCCTTAGATGTTCGGCATGTTCTTCCTCGTTCTTGGAGTAGATGAGTATATCATCGAGGTAAACTACGACGAATTTATCCAAATACTCCATGAAGATTGAGTTCATTAACCGAGAAAAGGTGGCTGGAGCGTTGGTTAAACCGAAGGACATGACGGTGTACTCGTATTGGCCATAACGAGTAACAAAGGCCGTTTTAGGAATGTCCCCGTTTCTGATTTTGATTTGATGGTAGCCCAACCTCAAATCCATCTTGGGGAAGACTGAGGATCCAGCGAGCTGATCGTACAGGTCGTTGATCCTGGGAAGCGGATATTTGTTCTTGATTGTGACCAAATTGACAGGTCGGTAATCTACAACCATTCGGTCCGTACCATTCTTCTTCTTGACGAAGAGGACGGGGCAAGCCCACGGAGATGAGCTAGGTCGGATGAAACCCTTTTTCAAGGACTCATCGAGTTGTTTCTTAAGCTCGGCTAGTTCTAGGGGTGCCATCTTATAAGGTCTTCTAGCAATCGGAACGGTTCCTGGAATGAGGTCTATTACGAACTCAACCTCCCTGTCAGGTGGAACACCTGGCAATTCCTCTGGAAAGACATCCGGGAAGTCACGGACTACCGGAACGTCCTCAAGGTCTGGCAAAGAGCTGGCGTTAAGAGAATATAATTGTCGCTTGGCTATTCGGGTCAAGACATTGACTATCTTTCCCGAAGGATGGGTGAGTTGAATAGTCCTAGAGAAGCAATCGATTTGGGCATGATGAGCCGACATCCAGTCCATACCCAGAATGATATTAATATCTGAAGATTTAAGGGCTATCAAAGACGCGAGGAAAACAAGTCTGTCGACTTGGATTTCATTTCCATAACTTACCCTAGAGGTCTGCCATCTAGAACCAGGGGTAGAAATTTCCATAGTGGATGGCATGTCACAGAATGCAACGTTATGCAAACGAGCATAACTTTCGGATATAAAAGAATGAGAGGCTCCTGTATCGAAAAGAACGGATGCCGGGTGGCAATTAACAAGAAGCGTACCAAGAACGACGTTGGGATCCTCTTGAGCTTCTTCGGCAGAGATACAGTTGACATGGCCACGTGAAGCGGTGACCGGCTTGGCATGGAATATTTTTCCTGTCGGCTTGCCACGGCCAACAGCTTTAGCAGATTGATTGGGGTTGGTCTGGGGACACTCACGCATATAGTGACCAGATTCCCCACACTTGAAACAAGTCACGGAACTGGTACGTGGAGGAGCATTGTTAGTTGGACCCCCATAGGGCTTGGCCGGTGCAGACTGTTGAACAGGGCGAGGCGCCTGGAAAGATGGCCTCGGTGTGAACCTGGGTGGCAGGGCGGTGTTGGGTACCCACACGCGGCGCTTCTGAGGACCAGCACCGGATGAGGAACCCATGTCACGGCCATGCTTGTGTGTTGCGTCATAGTCAGTCTGACCAGTTTCAACACTGATGGCTTTGTTGACAAGTTTCTGAAAAGATGTGCACTCATGCAGACGGAGGTCACGGCGAAGCTCAGGACTAAGGCCCTTACGGAACCTTGCTTGCTTCTTGGCGTCAGTAGAAACTTCCTCGGTTGCATATCGTGCGAGATTACCGAACTCCCTGCTGTAAACATCCACAGAAAGTCGGCCTTGGGTGAAACTGCAACATTCTTCACGTTTACGGTCCATGAGACCCTCCGGAATGTGATGTTCACGGAAAGCCTCGCTGAATTCAGCCCAAGTAGTGACATGGCCCGCCGGGCGCATAGCTCCATAATTCTCCCACCATAGACTGGCGGGGCCTTCAAGATGATATGCAGCAAAGGTGACCTTGTCAGCCTCCGCTACCAGCGCGGAACGCAGTTTGTGAGAGATACTGCGAAGCCAGTCATCAGCGTCGAGAGGCTCGACGGAGTGGTGGAACGTGGGTGGATGTAATTTGATGAAATCACTGAGTGACACCACGTTAGTCCTCTGATGGTGTGCTGTGTTCTGTTCAATACGCTCCAACAAACGGTTGGTCTCCCGCTTGTTTCTCTCAGCTTCCATCATAACCTCGGCTAGTGAAGGAGGATGAGGCAGATTTGCATCCCTGGCTTCACTGCCTTCGGCCTGCTCTTGAGAAGCAGGGTTAGCGCGCGTGTTGACCATCCTAGGTAAACAAGACAATGATTTAGTCAGGATGATAAAATTCCGACATAGGGTAAAAATGTAAGGAATAACTCGAAATGCAAGATGATCATCCGTATGACATGGTAGATACAGAAACTGCTTCTTTATTCCATCGTCATACACACCATACAGGGTTTAGTACAAGACCAAACAAAGTACTATTACGGTGAAAAGAGGATTACATCTCATCGGAGGCATTCCAAGCTCCTATACATTATTTTTTTACACCTCCGGAAAGAGTACAAACTAGGTCATATCCCATGAGTCACGCGGGACGATAGACGACACAGCTAGTGCGAACTAGTGATACTACCACTAACTCAGACCGATCCGTAGTAGTCCTCGTAGAAGTCACCTCCATAGCCTGGAAGCTCAACATGATCATCCGGAAACAGACGATCTCGCGGAGCTTGTGGACCATAGGGGCTAGGATGAGGCCTTGGACCAACAGACGGTGGCCTGCGGGGACCGCGAGGTGGGGTGATGCCTCCTACATCACGCCAAACCATCATGTCTGGCAGAGCAGATCTCACAGGATAGAGATCGCGCATATCTGAACATCCAGCTTGCACCGCCGGTGCGAACCGAGTCAATGTGGCCCAATGGTCAGCACGGGTATTGAAGAGCTCTAACCTCAAGGCCCGATTTTCACGGTCCTTATCCTCGAGCATCTCAGCAGTGGTGCGAGTCCGTGAATCCTCCTGGGTGGGGTCAGCATAGATAGCCTGGAGATACCCTTGTGCTCCCGGAAGTGATCCTGGCATATACCGAAAATCAGAGTCCCGAAATAGACCAGATCTGACTCGCATAATGGTCATCATAGAGTAGGTGGCGTCCTGCACAGCCATCTCAATAGTAACCCCGAGTCCATAGGAGCAGTGAAGAGGCTCGGTGGATCCAGGATAAGATGGAAATATCCTGACAGTGCAGAGATACTGGCTTTGATTAAAGTCTCGGAATTGCTCTTCGACCGTGTACTCAGGATACCAGCGGTATCCAGCCTCAGTCATTACCCTGACCAACTTGGCAGTATGGCCGGGTACATCTAGGCATCGAGTCAGGCGAACCACTTGATTGAGGTCGCGAGTGGCCATCTGAAAGCACAATCATAATGCAAAGGCATTAGAATTTCTAGCAAAATTTCGGCAGCATAACAGCTGTAAATGCTCAAGAAGGATTTTGAGACATTTGACAAAGGATTTCGTACGCACTCAACATCATCATATCAAAGTTCTGAATCCATTCTAACAACATAATGTGGTAGTAGAACTGAACTAGGCTTGTATCCATCAAACTTATAAGGTACTACTGATTAGTAACACGTGATCCTGATAGAGAGAATAGATCCTAATTCCTTAACCCCCGGTGGAAGAATGGACTGACTCAGATCAGAATGTCATAAGATAAAGGAGTAAAAAGAGCCTTACGTTCCAACCCACAAACAATTCCCCTACATATAACTAAAGAATTTCTAGACTCAACATAGACCAGTTTGGCTTGGAGAACCTGCAGGCAGTCCGGCTCTGATGCCAACGCTGTCAGGTCCCAACTCGATGTCACATCGATCTAGCCGGTAACACCTCATATCACTTTGCGGCCTCACGCACGGTATCCCCACGGGTGTCGCCTTACCTTTGCCCGGGACCGTTTGCGCCTTTTGGCTCACGTATATGATAGTGTCGCTAGCATCCATATGATAAAGAGCCCGGGCTGACATGACTAGTCGTAAACCCAAAGTGGCACAGACTTACAGGGACAGGCATCCATGACCCAGCTTCGAACGTGTCGGTCATCAGCAAGTGGGTCCGGGCTGTAGCACTGGGCTAGCAGGACTCCGGTAAACTGGGCTGTAGCGGGCTAACAGGACTCCGGTACTCAAAGCGTGACATTTCCCCGAAGGGACAGACACAGGAACGAAGAAGGACACATGCCGGCCAGCCTAAGTGTTCCAGAGCAGTAGCAAGCTACCATGGCTCAGCGGTAACACTAGGAGACATTTCCCGGTAAGAGAGGCTACTAAAGATAAACAACTAGATGGTCAGATCCCACACATACCAAGCATTTCAATCATACACACAATATGCTCGATATGTGCAAATACAACGAAGCATCACAACATGACTCTATGACACAAGTACTTTATTTAAGGCTCAGGGAGCCATACATAACATACACAAAGGTACGGGTCTCACGACCCAACATACAAGTCATACAGTCATACAAGCCAACAGCGGAAGTACTTTGTCTGGGTACAGACAACTAGTAAAATAAAAGAGGCTTGGAAGCCTAACTATACTACGTGGTCCATCACAAGCTCAGGGTCACCACCTGGGTCTTTAGCCTACTCGTTGATGTCAACGTCTACATAGAACCCATTAGAAGGGGTTGCAGCGTCTTCTGTAAAAATGTAGATTATAGCAACATGAGTACAAAGGTACTCAGCAAGACTTACATCAGATCCTACATACATGCATAGTATCAAGAAGGGTTGGTGGAGTTATTGCAGCAAGCCAGCTTTGACCCTTGGCTAGGCTATCCTACGATACTCCAACTTGAAATAGTTTTGCGCACACGAGTCCGCTATTCACCACTTCAATACACTACCGAGGATCCACCTCCGTCTTCCTACGGAAGAGCCATCCTCGGCACTCACACTTATCTTGAGGCTTTTAATAGTATCCATTTACTTGTCTATGAACTGTATAGGCAACCAAGTAGTCCTTTACCGCGGACGCGGCTATTCGAATAGATCATGTTAACCCTGCAGGGGTGTACTTCGTCATACATGTTTCCACCACTTAGCGTCTGCACACGACATGTGCTCGGCAGACTTCAAGCGAAAGCCGACGTGGGTGTAGACCACGACCTACCTAAACACTTAAGCCTCTAGTCCAGGTTTATCGCCTATTCAGGTTCCATCCGCAGGGAGTCCGGCCGAGGTTTCCCATACGGCCCCGAACGATGTGAACAGGGTTCCCGAGATACCTAACGGGTATTCGGTACACCCGGCCACGTACCTACCGCATCACAGCCCACCCCTACGGTCAGCGCTGTCCACGGCCTCCAGTAGGCTACAAACACCAGAAACTACTTGCAACTCCTGGACAGAGAGCTAGGGTGAATAAGAAGTCGAGCGGGGTCATATTTCAGGGCCCAATGCATGGTAGTAGTTGTATCTTAAATCACACATACAGATCTCAGTGCTTAAGGTCGGCTTCAATGAAACAACCCACCATGTACTCCTACATGGCCTCTCATCGATACCTTTACCAAATCGTGTTCACCACACCACTTTCATTACCGACATAATCATTTCACTCTAGCCATCACCCAGATGAACCAGACCTGACACGACTCTAAGCATAGCAGGCATAGCAAGGTAGGAACAACACATACATATGGCTCAATCAACTCCTACAAATGCTAGTGGGTTTCATCTAGTTACTGTGGCAATGACAGGTCATGCAGAGGAAATGGGTTCAACTACCGTAGCACACAGCAGTTTGAAACGCGTTGTCTTAATGCAGTAAAAGAGAGCAGGAGCGAGAACATGGGATTGTATCGATATGATCAAATGGTTGGTTGCTTGCCTGATGGTTCGATGCACTGATACGGTTCTTCGTTAGGGTAATCACGGTACTCCTCGGAGGCAGAACCTGTCGCAAGGACACCGATACACAACCATCACCAAACAATGTGCAACAATATGATGCATGCATGAAACATGGCAATATGAGTGTGTTGGGCTAATGCAACTAAAACCAGAAGGGTTTGAACAAATTTGAATCAAAGATTCAAATTTCAAACTCAAACATGGCCTTTTAAAGTGCTTTTCCTTGTTCTGTTTAAAACATCAATTTAACTTGTTTGATCATGCATGAAAATAGTACAGATGGATAGATTGGATTTTTCTGATCATTTTTCATATATAATTTGTCCAATTTGGAGTTACAGAATAAAAGTTATGAATTTTTGAAGTTTAAATTATATTCTGGAATTTCCTGATTTAAATTAAATCCAGAAAATCAATTACTGCGTCAGCCTGACGTCAGTGTGACGTCAGCAGGTCAACGGAACAGGTCTGGGTCAAACCTGATAGTGGGTCCCGCATGTCAGGGTGATTATTTTAATTAAAATTTAATTAAAACTAATCCTGTTTAATTAACAGGGCTGGGCCCCACCTGTCATTGACTCAGGGGAGTCAACCAGGGCCCACCCGTGGTCAAAGTCAAAGCCAGCGACGCCGGCGTTTAGCCGCCGGCGAGCCCGACGCGGCGGCGGGAGTGTTTTGGCCATTTCGGCCACCAAATGGGCCGCGGAGACCACCAGAGTGGAGCTGAGGACAAACCGCAGCTCTTGGCGGAGTCCGTTGGGGTCGGGGTGGCCGGAGTTGGCGCCGGCGACGACTTTGGCGGCCACCGGGGTTCGGTCGAAGATGAACTTGGCGCTAGAGGGGTCGGTGAGGCTCGTGGAGTGGCTAGCTAGGTGCTGCGGGACTCGGTGAGTAAGATGGACACCATCTTGTGGCCGGAGTGTGGCCGGAAGCACGTCGGCGACGAGATCCGCGGCGGTGCGGGCGTGTGATCCTCGTGCGGTGGCTACACGGCTCAGGAATGAGAGAGAGAGGGTCGGAGGAGTAGCTAGGCTCACAGCGCTCCCGTAGAGGCCACCGGCGAGGTCGGGGACGAGCTGAGGCGGCGACGGCGTTGAAGGGGATCTCCGGCGACGGTGAGCTCGGGCGAGGTCGGTGCGGTGGTCTCGGGCCGCACGAGCACACGGGGCTCGGCTAGCTCGATGAAGTAGAGGACGGCGGAGCTTCTGGACAGGGTGGCGCGGCGTGGAGACGACGGAGAGCACGGCTACGGCGGTGGTGCGGCGACGGTGGCGTCGGCCATGGCGTGGGAGCGCGAGGGAGAGAAACTGGGGGCGAATGGAGGTGTCCAGGAGGGTCGGGGCGCGACGTGGAGCTCATCCAGGCCATCAGGGCGGCGAGAGGGGGAGGCAGGGCGGCGTGCAGCTGCGTGGCGAGCTGCGGTGCCGCCGCCGAGCACCTTGGCTGCCTGCCTGGCAAGCCAAGCAGCTCGCTGGAGCGGTGGCCGGGCTGGGCCGGCCAGGTGGGCTGGCTGGTGGGCCTGTGGTGGCGCCAGGTAAGTTTTCCCTTTTCTTTCTGTTTCTGTTCTTTTTTAATAATTCTGCAACTTTGTTGAATTAGATAAAATACTTAGGCAACTCCTAAAATCACCAAATTACTCCTGGTCCATAGTTGGATTATTTCCAACATGAAACATTTTAGTTTGGAGATATTTGAGCATTTAAATATTTTATATAATTTTAAATGCCCAAATTCAAATATTTATGACTTAATTCAAAAACCCTAAGATGGCCTAGGAAAATGTGCACCACTTTTAGCAGAGGTTCTGAACCAAGACAAAAATGATGGGCATTTTAGAAGGGCATTTCAGGTTCATTGAAAAGTTTTTTAGTAAACCCTAGTTGGTTTCAGAGGGGACTGGGGGTTCTGTCATCCCCATTTCAAGTTTCTGATGAAAAAGTAGACATGATGCAACACTCTAATGCATGGCTAACTAGGATGTGACAGCCCCCTTCCACCATAATCCTCGATAATATTGTAGCGGTGCTTAGGCGAAGCCCTGCGACGGTAGAACATCAAGATCGTCACCACTCCATCGTGCTGACGGAACTCTTCCCCGACACTTTGCTGGATCGGAGTCCGGGGATCGTTATCAAGCTAAACGTGTGCTAAAACTCGGCGGTGCCGTAGTTTCGGTGCTTGATCGGTCGGGCCGTGAAGACGTACGACTACATCAACCGCGTTGTCATAACGATTCAGCTGTCGGTCTACAAGGGTACGTAGATCACACTCTCCCCTCTCATTTCTATGCATCACCATGATCTTGCATGTGCGTAGGAATTTTTTTGAAATTACTACGTTCCCCAACAGCTTCCACCCCTCCCTCCCCGCCTTGTTTCCGGCGCTCCCCGCCCTCCCCGGTGCACTTCGACCTGGACGCCGTGCTGTGGCGTCATGTGGCCTATGAGGATTCCGACTCCAGCGAGTCCGTGCACTCTGGTGTCCCTCCTGCCTTTGACAGTGACGGCGGCCTTGTCCAGTCGGGCTCGTCGGCCTCGTCGGGCCCGGAGGCGGACTCCATGGAGAGGGCTCCTTCCCTCGTCGCGGAATCGGAGAGGCCTCATATCCTCGACGTTTTCATGCCCACGGGGGACTTCGCGGTGGCCAGGCGCCTCGCCGTGGTCTACATATTCCCTCCCCCACGTCCGCCGTTTGGGAGGCCCTGATGGAGGTGCCCCCCCAGCTCTTCTTCGACACCGTGGGCTCCTCCGTCGGGGCGATGTACCTCCGATTCAACTCCATCGATGACCGTGATGCGTGTGTCGCCCTCCACGAGATTCCTTTTGAGGGCGCGCGCATTCGCTTTGTTCGGGAGGAGGAGGCGGACAGGGGCTCGAGTGCACGCATTCATTTCCGCCACTCGCTTCCCAGCTAAGCATATCAACCCCGTTGGGATTGCCCGGGCATTCTCCGGCTTTGGCGACCGTCGAGATCGACCACCGCGTCCTCTCCAGGGACGACCTCTCGACTGTGTGCGTCGTCCTTCTTCTCGAGCACACTCGCTACGTGCCATGTGACGTTTGGCCTCGGGGTGGGGTTTGGGGCTCCCGCATGATCTCCATCCGCACCCTTGCGGTGTGGCCGCAGGAGGACTCCTACGACATCAACGGCTTCTACAAGCCACATTTCGGCCGGCCACCCCCGCCGCCTTTCTCCCACATCGGAGGGCACATGCCGCTCCATGGCCACCCACTAGGCTGGCCGGCCTCTGCCCCCCTAGGCAACAGCCGCCCTTCCAGCAGCAGGGCAGGGGGGAGCCGGTGCGCAGCTCGCCTTTCTCCTCCGCCTCCATGGAGCTCCGCCTCTTCCCAACCCTCTCGCCCCGCCGGCGGCCTCGTCTGTGGTCATCACCGAGCTCGTCGATGACGGTGACTCGGGCGGGGAAGACTTTCTAGGTGGCGCTGCTACCGGGGTTGTCGTCCAGCCCGAGGTTGCGGGTGTGGTTGCGGGTGCTGACCCGAAACCCGCTATGCATGGCCCGTGCATTGAGCCAGGCGAGGCCTTGGTTGCTGCTGTCGTTGGGGCTCCCGTGCGGTTCAGATGTTGCCTGGCCCAAAAAGAGCCTGCGCAGTACATCTCCATGACTGCAAAGGCTATCAAGTAGCGGGAGCTCAAGGACTCTCTGAAAGGGTGCTCCCCCTTGTTTTGGGCTAAAGCTCTCAAGCGCAATGTCGTCTCGGCCGTCCTCAAGCCTCTGGGAATGAATGTTGTGTCCGACTTACGCATGGCGTCGGCCATCCCCTCTGCTCTGGTGCCTTCCGCGGTCGATGATTAGCACGCCCTGGCTGCTGCCCCCGAGTGCCGTTGCCATGTCCCGGTTTGGCGCTAGTATCTGTATCTGCTTCTTTTCTCTCGTGTTGTGTGTGTGTGGCGCTGGTCGCCGGAACCCGTCGGGGTGTAGTAGTGAGAACCGTTGGTATTTCCTGTCCATTCCTGGTGCTATCTCTGGTTATGGATAGTGCTGCCCTATCTACCATGTCAATCTTGTCCTGGAATGTCCAGGGGCTGGGGGATGATGACAAATGTGTGCTTGTGCGTAAGGCCATTTGTGATGCAAACCCCCTGATTGCTTGTATACAGGAAACAAAGCTCTCCGTGGTGTCCATGTTCAAGGCCCGAACTTTTCTCCCTCCTAGGCTGGCCGCTTTCGAGTGCGTGGAGGCTGACGGCTCTCGCGGGGGACTTGTTACGGCTTGGGACCCGAACGCCCTTTCCCTGGTTTCTTCTCACCTCGGTCATTTCACCCTGACCACCGTCCTCTCCTCGACCTCTTCCGACCTCTCCTTTTCTATTTTGAACGTTTACGCGCCGTCCGACCACTCTCTCATGCAGGAGTTCGTGGACGAAATGCCCTCCCTCGCGCCCTTGGTGCGTGGTGCTTGGCTCTCCCTTAGCGATTTTAATCTCATCCGGTACCGGGAGGAGAAAACCAACTCCAACTTCTCTGCCTCGCTCTCCTCCAGGTTTAATTCTCTCATCGCCTCCTTGTCCTGGCTCGAGCTCCCTCTCTCCGATCGCTTATTCACCTGGACGAACTGCCGCACTCCCCCCACTCTTGCACGCCTCGATCGTGCGTTCTTCAACGCCGAGTGGGACACTACCCTTCCCAACTCCTCGCTGATGTCGCGCCCTCGGGTCACCTCCGATCACTTCCCCCTGCTGGTCACCGCTTCCACCCATGTCCCCGTCTTGCGCCAATTTTGGTTTGAAAACAAGTGGCTTCTTGACCCCCTCTTCCTCACTTCCACCACCCCTCCTGGACTCGCCCCGCTCGTGTTTTGGATGGTGCTAGGGACATCGCTGCTAGGGTCAAGTCCTTCCGGCACACGGCAAAGGTTTGGAAGGCTAATCACCGGTTTGTCCCTAAACACGATAACAACTGCAGATTTATTATTGACCTGTTTGACTTCTTCAAGGAGTACCGAGTTCTTTCAGTGGATGAAAGTGATCTTCGGCGGGACGCTCGTGTCGCTTTGGCACTCTCTGTGCGCCAGCAGGCCGCTTTCTGGCGACAGCGTGGGAAGTTCCGGCGAGTGGGCGAGGGGGACGAGAACACCCGTTCTTCCACGCCCAGGCCTCGCATCGGTTCCGGGTGAATCAGATCCGAGAGCTGGACGTCGATGGCATGGTGGTCGCGGGCCATGCCGCCAAGGCGGATGCCCTACACCGCGCTATTGGGCACGGCCCGGGAGCCCGTGTGGCGTTTTGACCTGGCCGCCCTTTACATGGGTGCGGCTTTGGTGGACAGCGCCAAGTTGGAGGCCCCATTCCAGCTTCGGGAGGTCGAGGCCGCCGTTCGCGCCCTTGACAGGACAAGTGCGCCTGGTCCCGACGGCCTTGGGCCGGTGTTCTATCAGGCTGCTTGGGCGACGGTGGCCGGCGACGTCATGCGACTCTTCGATGGGGTCTACTCCTTGACGGTCGACCTCTCCTACATCAACCGGGCGCACATTATGTTGCTGCCCAAAGGCCACGGTGTTCTTGCTCCCGGAGGCTTCCGGCCGGTCTCGCTTTAGAACTATGATGTCAAGCTGGTTTGTAAAGCCCTGACTACTAGACTTCAACGACAAATTCCGGAGCTGATTGACTCCGACCAGTCTGGCTTTATCAAGGGGCGAAGCATCTCCGAGAACTTCGTCTATGCTGCGGAGATTATGCAATGTTGTGACTCCAGGAAAGCACCCTCTCTGGTTCTCAAGCTGGACTTCACGAAGGCCTTTGACTCCATCAGCTGGAAGAGCCTTCGGCGGATCATGGAAGTGTGGGGGTTCCCCAAGCGCTGGTGTGACTGGATGGATGCCATCTTCCGCTCCTCCATGTCCACAATCCTCCTCAATGGGGTGCCCGGGCGTTGGATCACGTGCAAGAAGGGGCTGCGCCAAGGTGACCCGATCTCCCCCTACCTCTTCCTGCTTGTGGCAGATGTGCTGCAACGGATGATCCAGCAGAACGGGGGGATGACACACCCGCTGGTGGCTGGTGCGCTGCCACTTGTCCTCCAGTACGCCGATGACACCCTCATCGTCCTCTAGGCTGAGCTGGATGCGGTGAGCCGCCTAAAGGGCATCCTTGATGATTTTGCGGCGGCAACTGGGCTGGTCATCAACTTCCACAAGAGCACGGTGGTGCCCATGCACGTCCCTGAAGATGAGCTTCAGGGCATGGTCCGTGTCTTGGGCTGCCAGGTTGGAAGTTTCCCTCAAGTCTACCTCGGGCTTCCTCTCTCCAACCACAAGCTGACGATGGACGACTTCCTCCCACTCATCGCCAAGGCCGAGCGCTACCTGTTCGGATGGCGGGCGCATCTTCTCTCCTTTGGGGGGCGGCTTGTCCTGCTCAACGCCGTTCTCGACTCGCTGCCCACCTACACCATGGCGGCTATGGAGCTGCCGCCGTCGATGCTGCGCGCTCTCAATGCTCTTCGGCGATCCTTCCTGTGGGCTGCTGCGGACAAGGCATTGGGGGCCCAGTGCCTTGTTGCTTGGGAGCGGGTGGTCCGCCCCAAGTGCGAGGGAGGGTTGGGGTTGCGTGCTCTCCCGGTCCAGAACCGCTCTCTACTGCTAAAGCTGGTGCACCGCCTCCACTCACAGCAGGACTCGCCCTGGGCCACTTGAGTTTGGTCCAAGCTCGGGCGCTCCCTTCTCACCCTGATGTTGGCGTCGACCCTCCCTGGCTCCCACTGGGCCTCCCTGGCGGAGCTCATGCCGATCTACAGGGGATTCTCCATCGTCCAGGTGGGGGGCGGGTGCACCACTGCCTTCTGGTTGGACGCTTGGCTCCCAGGAGGTGCCCTGGGATGGCGGCTGCCTTCGCTGTTCTCCCACACCACCGCGCCGGAAGCCTCCGTGACCCAGGTGTTACGCTGCGGCATCGACGCGGTGCTGGTCCCGCTCCTCAATCATGCCGGGGGGCACGAGCGAACCGAGCTGCTTCGGATCATCCATGGCGTGGCCCTCTTAGAGTCGCCCGACGGACGGTCTCTTCGCCCTGGCTGCCCAAGGGCTCGCTCCTCTCGTCGGCCGGCGTCTACCAGCTATGTCACTTTGGAGGGCTTGGGATGCCGTTCGAGGCTTTTGTCTGGCGCAACTTCGCCCCCAGCCGGGTCCGTTTCTTCGCCTGGCTTCTCGTGCAGGTGTAACACCCCGGATGTAATTTACCTTATCTGTATCCAAACTCTTGCCGTTTCTGGCGCTAAGTTATTTTATTTCATCGGTGTCGAGTTTTTGTCTCCCTGTGTTTGTGCCTTTGTCATGCATCTCATATCATGTCATCATGTGCATTGCATTTGCATACGTGTTCGTCTCATGCACCCGAGCTTTTTCCCCGTTATCCGTTTTGCATTCCGGTGCTCCTATCTCCTCCAGTGCCCCTTTCTACCTCTTTTCGTGTGTGGGCGTTAAACATTTCCGGATTGGACCGAGACATGCGAAGCGGCCTTGGTTTACTACCGGTAGACCGCCTGTCAAGTTTCGTACCATTTGGACTTCGTTTGATACTCCAACGGTTAACCGAGGGACCGAAAAAGGCCTCGTTTGTGTTGTAGCCCAACACCCTTCCAATTTGTCCCAAAACCCACCTAAACCCCTCCATCGTCTAGAGCGTCCGATCACGATCGCGTGGCCGAAAACTGCACTCCATTTGGAGCTTCCTAGCTCCCTCTATGCCTATATATAGATCCCCTTCCAAAAATCTCGGGCAAACCCTAGACCCTTCCTCTCCACGCGCCGCCGAACAAATCTCCGTCCGGTCGGACATGTCCGCCCTCACCGCCGTCCACTCCTAAAGCGCCACGTCGCCCGAGCCCAACATCGCCGTTCCGCACCCGCGCGGCCCAGCGCCGGCCCTCCCCGCGCCTGACCCGGGCCGCCGCCTCACGCCCGCGCCCCGCCGCCTCTCTCCTCCGAGCGCCGCCCGAGCATGCCGGCGCCGCCCAGCCGCTCGTCAACGGCGCCGACTCCGCCGCGACTCCGCCGGTCACCGCTCCGCCCCGCGCCGCCCTTGCCGCCGGCAACCGCGCCCGACGCCGCCGTCCTCCTCCCCGTCGCCGGTGCACCCCGGCGAGCCCCTCCACTCCGGCGGCAAGTCCCACTCCGGCCGCCGCGTTCTTCGTCTCCTGCGTTCCTCGGGAATCGCGAAGCTACAGTGCGCTCGGATCCGATCCAGATCTGGAATCCGCGAGGGTTGACTTTTCATCCCCGAACCCTAATTTTTGGCAAATTTCATCATGCTATAACTCCGCATCCGTAGCTCCGATTTGTGCGTGTAGCATATCAAAATGTTCGTCCCGACAAGTACATCATTCCGTCTCATTGCATCATTTTCATTTGAGCTCATATTGATGCCCGAAATGCTGTTGGAAGAGGGCTATGTGGTGAATTTGTCAGATCTGTTTCAGCAAATAGCTATTTGTCATTTTTGCCATGATTAATGTGTGCATGCTATGATCCTGAGCTCTACATGAGTTTTGTTATATGCCATGCCATCTTTACAGAGGTGCTTGCGATTTAGTTTTGTGACCTATGTGGTGACTAGCACAAGCTTGCAAAGTAGCGTAATCGGTAATGCTGATTTCAGGGACTTAGAATTTCACTAAGTACTTGTCCTGTTTTTGTCGTTATGCCATATGTTCATGTTGTTTCCTAGTGATCCGTGCCTCTTTTGAGGATGATCAGTAAGGATGATTTGTTAACATTGTGGAGCACTCTAGCTTAAGTCAATCAAGCTCTACTTTTGCTATTTAATGTTCCTGGCAGATTGTTAACTTGTTTAGCGATTTTGCCGAGGATGTTGCTATTGATCCGTGCATGCTATGATGTTGTTCTTGCCATGTGTAGCTTCTATGCCATGTATTCTTAATGGGGGTATGCTTAGTTTGTCATGCCATACTCTGTAGTCAGTGCATCGAGCTCGTAAACATGCCTACTCATTAACTGATTTGCATGCTCCAGTTTTTCAGCAAGTCTGAATCTGTTTATGTTTTTGCTATGTTCACATGCTTGCAATTGTATTTTCTGATCCCTTTTGGCTCAAGGTCACTAAGGGACTTTTGTTAAGTGCTTTGAGTAGCTTCATGACATGCCTTGCTTTTCCATGTTAAGTTCATGTAGCTTGTAGTATTCATGCTCTAAAGTGTGCTTCCTGATGATAAATTCCTGAGTTGTGTTAATTTCACTAAGTCTGAAACCTGTTATCATTTTCACTTTTTCCATGTTTGTTTGAACCTGTTAATGTATGAATTAGCTGTAGCTCAGTGTTCATCTTTTGTCAAGCATCATGAGTGGATCCCTGCCATGTATTTTTTTTATCATGTTTGAGTGCTGTACCATATTTATCTTGATGCATTTAGTTGGTCACTTGCTGTTTATCGCAGACCGGTGCCATATTTGTTTTGCTTGCCATTTCCAAACCGTGCATCCGATTCCGGTGATCTTTATATCGATTTCAACCGAAATCACCTCACCTTTCCAGTGGCACTCCTGGATTTCCATGTTGAGGCCAGGTTCAATCATTCCTTGTCAAATCTTGCATATGCATCACATACCGCATCCCGCATATCATACCATGTTTGCATCATGTTGTTTGACCATTGCACGTGGTTGATTGTGTTCCGTTTGCTTGTTGTTCTTGTTTGGGTAGAGCCGGGAGACGAGTTTGTGAACGAGGAGCCCATTGAGTTCGCTTATGAGGATCAAGTCAACTTTGACAACTTTGCAGGCAAGATGATCATACCCTCGAAATCACTTCTATCTTTGCATGCTAGATGCTCGCTCTTTTGTTATGCCTATGCTACGATGCCTACCACTTGCTTATCATGCCTCCAAAATTTCCATGTCAAACCTCTAACCCACCATGTCCTAGCAAACCGTTGTTTGTCTATGTTACCGCTTTGCTCAGCCCCTCTTATAGCATTGCTAGTTGCAGGTGAAGATTGGAGATCGTTCCTTGTTGGAACATTGTTTATTGTTGGGATATCACCTTATTATCTTGTTATCTTAATGCATCTATATACTTGGTAAAGGGTGGAAGGCTCGGCCTTTTGCCTAGTGTTTTGTTCCACTCTTGCCGCCCTAGTTTCCGTCATATCGGTGTTATGTTCCCGGATTTTGCATTCCTTACGCGGTTGGGTGATAATGGGAACCCCTTGACAGTTCACCTTGAATAAAACTCCTCCAGCAATGCCCAACATTGGTTTTACCATTTGCCACCTAGCCTCTTTTTCCCTTGGGTTTCCGGAGCCCGAGGGTCATCTTTATTTAAAAACCCCCGGGCCAGTGCTCCTATGAGTGTTGGTCCAAAGAGAGCCACTTGCAGTGCCACCTCGGGGAAACTTGAGGGTTGGTTTTAGTTGTACGTAGTGTTCATCTCAGTGTGCCCTGAGAACGAGATATGTGCAGCTCCTATCGGGATTTGTCGGCACATTCGGGCGGTGTTGCTGGACTTGTTTTACCATTGTCGAGGATGTCTTGTAACCGGGATACCGAGTCTGATCGGAATGTCTCGGGAGAAGGAATATCCTTCGTTGACCGTGAGAGCTTGTGATGGGCTAACTTGGGACTCCCCTGCACGGATTTGAACTTTAGAAAGTCATGCCCGCGGTTATGGGCAGATGGGAATTTGTTAATGTCCGGTTGTAGATAACTTGAAACTTAACTTAATTAAAATGAATCAACCGCGTGTGTTACCGTGATGGTCTCTTCTCAGCGGAGTCCGGGAAGTGAACACGGTGTTGGAGTAATGCTTGACGTAGGTTGTTCTAGGATCACTTCTTGATCATAGTTGTTCGTCCGTGCTTTGCTTTCTCTTCTCGCTCTCTTTTGCGAATAGGTTAGCCACCTTATATGCTAGTCGCTTGCTGCAGCTCCACATCATACCTTGCCTTACCTATAAGCTTAAATAGTCTTGATCGCAAGGGTGCGAGATTGCTGAGTCCCCGTGACTCACAGATTACTTCCAAACCAGATGCAGGGACCGATGATACCGTTCCAGACGATGCGCTTGAGCTCAAGTGGGAGTTCAATGAAGACTCTCGTCATTACTATGTGTCTTTCCCAGATGATCAGTAGTGGTGCCCAGTTGGGGCGATCGAGGACTTTGTCGCATGTGGGGGTTGATCTTTATTTTGGTACCGTAGTCGGACCATGAGTGTATTGGATGTTTGTAATGTTATTCATGTATTTGTGTGACATGGCAAGTGTAAGCCAACTATGTACCTTTTCCCCTTTTATCTATTTACATGGGTTGTTGTGAAGATTACCTTACTTGCGACATTGCTTTCAATGCGGTTATGCCTCTAAGTCGTGCTTCGACACGTAGGAGATATAGCCGCATCGAGGGCGTTACAAGTTGGTAATCAGAGCCTACCCCGACCTTAGGAGCCCCCTGCTTGATCGAATCATTGGCGTTGTTGAGTCTAGAAAAATGTTTTGAGTCATCTAGGATTATATATATCAGAGAGTTTAGGAATTCTTTTTACTCCCCAGTCCCTTCATCGCTCCAGTGAGGCATCCTGACGTAGAGTTTTGACTCTTCTCTTCTCAAATTTCACTTAAAAAAATTTAGGATCATGCAGGTATCTTGGAATCGTTCCGATCGATTTGTGACGAGAACATTGTTCTTGGTGCCTCCTGTCATTTAGGGGTTGTGGCAGTGTCCCGGGAAGTTGAGCTCCGAGGTGTTGTCGTCACAATTTTATCGTTGAGATTCTGGAATACCTGAGTTTCGCCGACATCGAAAATCTCTTTTATGAAGTTGTTGGTGAGATAACCTCGACGCCACCCAGTACTGGGGCGGTAGTTCGGGAGTATTGCCATAACTCGTATAACAGATGCTTTTCGAAGGTTGAGGTAAATGATTTCCGAAGTTTTCTCGGTTATGTGTTGAAGGATGGATACAGCTGGATGTAGGATTTGCTAGATTTGGGTGAGATATTATGCTTCCCCTGTATCCCCAACACCTGATTGCATAACCGAAAAGGTTTGGGAGTTTCATAGGTGGGAATTCTTGTAGCTCTAGTTCTTCTTCCGCGGATATTTGGTTTGGGATTGGGTAATCCTCACCAAGTATTCGTTCTTGTTCCGTACCTTGTTGGTTTTATTCTTCTACCTAAATTCTAAGTGGCTTCTCAATTTATGGATATGTGACCATTTCAATTGGAATGCATTCGTTCATTTTGTTTGGATGTGAAGACTTTATGTTGCAATTTCAACCCGTTTGATTCAGCTTCAATATTTGTGTGTTAATGTGCTAACAGATGTCAACCTCTTCAGGATGGCTCCTCCAACGCGCACGACTTCGAATCCTGATCTGCCACCACCACCTCCACCTCCGGAGGCATGGCAAGTTGTGATGGCCTCTACCAATGCAAACATGCAACTGATCATGCAACTTCTTCAAGAGCGCAACCAAGGGAACCAGGGTCATGGCAACAATCAGAATCAGTTTGCTACACTCAACCAATTCCTTGCTAACCAGCCAAAGACCTTCAGCAATTGTGTTGAGGCAACAAACGCTGATGATTGGCTCATGGACATATGCAAGCATTTCGAGTGCAGTAACGTCAGGCCCGAGGACTTTGTCAAGTTCGCCTCCTTCCAACTCAAAGACCAAGCTGCAGAATGGTTTCAGCAGTACAAAGATTCCAGAGGAGGCCGTGTGATTACCTGGGATGAATTCCCTCAAGACATCAAAGCTCATCATATTCCTCAGAGCATGGTTGAAAGCAAGCGTGAGGAATTCCGCAACCTGAAGCAAGGCACTATGTCTGTTTACGAGTACAACAAAATGTTTCAGAAGCTCGCCCGTATTGCTAAGCAATACGTCCCTGACGAGAAGAGCATGATATATCAGTTCAGGGGTGGTCTCAGAGAAGAAATCCAGCTAGCTCTCGTCCTCTTTGAGCCCAAGAGGTACGATGAGTTTTACAACATGCCAATGAAGCAAGAGACTGCTCAACTGAAGTGCGATGCTTCCAAGAAGCGAGTCAGAGATGCAACTCCTTCTTCCTCAACTCAAGTGGCTAAGCAGCAAAAGTATTGGCTTCCTCCTCCTCCGTTCCATCAGCCTTATCAGCAGAAGAGCAAAGGTGGCAGTGGATCTTCCCACCCGCCCAACCCTGGCTTTCAGAACAAGACTTCGTCTCAAGCTCCGAGATCAAGTGCTCCGTATCACCGTCCGCTTTCAGAGGTCACGTGCAACAAGTGCCAACAGAAGGGTCACTATGCCAACAAATGCTTCAATCAGAGGCGTCTCCCTCCTCCTCCTGTGAGATCGGCAAGTACCGCAGTGGTCAAGCATAACCCCAAGCACGCCAAGGTCAACTTGTTGAACGCAGCTCAGGCAGAGGACTTGCCATATGTCATCATGGGTAACCTTCCTGTTAACGATGTTCCTGCAAAAGTTCTTTTTGACACTGGTGCATCGCTTTATTTTATTTCAAGACCATTTGTTCCCAAGCATGATTTTGTGACCGAAAGGATTCCTTTCCCGTTGAAGATTGTGTCCCCGGGCAAGCAAATGACATCTAACAATTGCGTCCCGGATGTTACTATCACTTTGGGCGACTACAAGTTTCTATCCTCTCCAGTGGTCCTTGGTAACTCGGATATTGATCTTATTCTCGGAATGGACTGGCTTTCTAAGCACAAGGCTCAGCTTGATTGTGCGGCCAGGCAGATTCTATTGACTCATTCGTCTGAGGATGTAATTGTCTTTGCCGCTAATGACGATACCATCCGTCTGTTTTCTCTCAATGAGAAGGGTGAACTGGATGCCATCTCTCAAATTCCAGTCGTTTGCGAATATCAAGACATCTTTCCAGAAGAGCTTCCAGGAATGCCTCCGCACTGGCCAGTTGAATTCGTCATCGATCTTGAGTCTGGCACGGAACCTGTTTGCAAACATCCTTACAAGCTGGGACCTAAAGAGTTGAAGGAGCTGAAGAAGCAACTCGATGAACAAGAGTGAATGGGTCTCATCCGACCTAGTTCTTCTCCGTGGGGTTGTGGAGTTCTTTTTGTGAAGAAGAAGGATGGAACGGACCGACTCTGTGTTGACTACCGTCCATTGAACAAGAAGACTATAAAGAACAAGTACCCACTTCCCAACATCAACGAGCTATTTGAACAACTCAAAGGTGCTCAAGTATTCTCCAAGCTTGATCTCCGTATGGGCTATCACCAGATTCGAATTCGTGAGCAAGATATCCCCGAGACAGCTTTCAGAACAAGCTATGGTTCATATGAATACACTGTCATGTCTTTTGGCCTCGTCAACGCTCCGCCGACTTTCTCTCGCATGATGAACTTCATCTTCAACCTACACAAATGACTTCGTCTTGGTCTACCTCGATGACATTTTGGTCTTTTCCAAGAACAAGGAAGATCATGCCAAGCACTTGCGTTTGGTGCTCGATAAGCTCGGAGAACATCAGTTCTACACCATGTTTGCGAGTTTTGGCTCGATGATGTTCTCTATCTTGGGCATATCATCTCTGCCAAGGGCATTGTTGTGAATCCTGAGAAGGTGTCCGCAATTGTGAATTGGGAACCACCTCAGAACGTGAAGCAACTCCGCAGCTTCCTTGGTCTCGCAAGCTATTGTCGAAGGTTCGTTGGGAACTTTTCAAAGATCACGAAGCCTCTTTCAAACCTTCTCCAGAAGCACGTGAAGTACGTTTGGTCTCCTGAATGTGACATCGCTTTCAACACCCTGAAAGAGAAATTAGTCACTGCTCCAGTTCTGACTCCTCCTAATGAATCCAAACCGTTCGAGGTCTTCTGCGATGCCTCTCTTCAAGGTCTTGGTGCAGTGTTGATGCAAGCGAACTTAGTTGTGGCTTATACTTCTCGCCAGTTGAAGCCCAACGAGAAGAACTACACCACTCACGACCTCGAGTTGGCGGCAGTTGTGCATGCTCATTTGACTTGGAGACATCTCCTATTGGGAAGAAAAGTGGACATCTTCACTGACCACAAGAGTCTTAAGTACATCTTCACTCAGCCTAATCTCAACCTCAGGCAGACTCGTTGGGTCGAAATGATTCAAGAGTATAATCAGAGCATCGAATATACTCCAGGCAAGGCCAATGTAATTGCTGACGCATTGAGCAGGAAGGCTTACTGCAATAGTCTGATTCTCAAGCCTTACCAACCCGAGCTTTGTGAAGCTTTCCGCAAACTCAATCTACAAGTTGTTCCTCAAGGGTTCCTCGCCAACCTCCAAGTCTATCCTACTTTGGAAGATCAGATTCGCGAGGCTCAACTTCTTGATGCTATGGTGAAGAAGGTGAAGATTGGGATTGCCAAGAGTCAATCCAAGTACAAGTGTTATCGCCTTGATGACAAGGATACTCTCTTCTTCGAGGATCGCATTGTTGTGCCTAAAGGTGACTTTCGTAAAGTCATTATGAACGAGGATCACAATTCACTCCTCTTTATCCACCCTGGGAGTACAAAGATGTACTAGGACCTCAAGCAGGCGTATTGGTGGACTCGAATGAAGCGTGAGATTGCTCAGTTCGTGAATGAATGTGATGTCTACAGAAGAGTGAAGGAAGAACACCAACGACCAGCTGGTCTCCTCCAACCTATTGCCATTCTAGAATGGAAGTTTGACCACATTGAGATGGACTTCGTGACAGAATTTCCAAAGTCCAAGCGTGGCAATGATTCTATATTCGTTGTCATCGACAAACTCACTAAAGTGGCTCATTTCCTGCCTATCAAAGAGTCTTTCACTGCAGCTCAATTGGCGGAGCTTTATACCTCTCAGATTGTCTCTCTGCACGGCATTCCACAGTTGATTTCTTCAGATCATGGCAGCATCTTCACCTCGAAGTTTTGGGATTCTTTTCAGAAGGCCATGGGCACCAACATCCGTTTCAGCACAGCTTTTCATCCTCAAACTAGCGGTCAAGTCGAGTGTGTCAATCAGATTCTTGAAGATATGCTCAGGGCTTGCGTTATCTCTTTCGGTATGAAGTGGGAAGATTGTCTTCCATATGCCGAGTTTTCCTACAACAACAGCTTTCAAGCGAGTTCGGGCAAGGCCCCATTTGAAATTCTCTATGGCAGGAAGTGTCGTACTCCTCTTAACCGGTCAGAGACTGGTGAACGTCAACTTCTTGGAAATGACTTGATCATAGAGGTAGAAGAGATGTGCAAAGTCATTCGTGATAACCTCAAAGCAGCGCAATCGCGCCAGAAGAGCTACTATGATAGTAAGCATCATGATTTGTCTTTAGAGATCGGAGATCATGTTTACCTCCGCGTCTCTCCAATGCAAGGTACTCGTCTCTTTGGTATCAAAGGGAAGCTTGCCCCTAGATACGTGGGTCCTTTCAACATCATCAGCAAGAGAGGCGATCTCGCCTTTCAACTCGAGCTTCCCTCCAACTTTGCAAACGTGCATGACGTGTTCCATGTCTCTCAGCTCCGCAAGTGCTTCAAGACCCCTGACCGCACCGTCAACTTCGAAGACATTGATCTCCAAGAAGATCTTTCTTATCGTGAGCACCCCGTTGCTATCCTTGAAGAAATTAAGCGCAAGACTCGCAATAAGTCAATCAAATTCCTCAAAGTCAAGTGGTCACACCATTCCGACTGTGAAGCCACCTGGGAACGCGAGGATCACCTCCGTTTTGAGTACCCAGCGTTTTTCCAGTCCTAGATCTCGGGACGAGATCCTTCCGTAGTGGTGGAGTGTTGTAACACCCCGGATGTAATTTATCTTATCTGTATCCAAACTCTTGCCGTTTCCGGCGCTAAGTTATTTTATTTCATTGGTGTCGGGTTTTTGTCTCCATGTGTTTGTGCCTTTGTCATGCATCTCATATCATGTCATCATGTGCATTGCATTTGCATACGTGTTTGTCTCATGCATCCGAGCTTTTTCCCCGTTGTCCGTTTTGCATTCCGGCGCTCCTATCTCCTCCGGTGCCCCTTTCTACCTCTTTTTGTGTGGGGGGGTTAAACATTTCCGGATTGGACCGAGACTTGCGAAGCGGCCTTGGTTTACTACCGTAGACCGCCTGTCAAGTTTCGTACCATTTGGACTTCGTTTGATACTCCAACGGTTAACCGAGGGACCGAAAAAGGCCTGTTTGTGTTGCAGCCCAACACCCTTCCAATTTGGCCCAAAACCCACCTAAAACCCCTCCATCGTCTAGAGCGTTCGATCACGATCGCGTGGCCGAAAACCGCACTCCATTTGGAGCTTCCTAGCTCCCTCTATGCCTATATATAGATCCCCTTCCAAAAATCTCGGGCAAACCCTAGACCCTTCCTCTCCACGCGCCGCGGACAAATCTCCGTCCGGACGGACATGTCCGCCCTCACCGCCGTCCACTCCTGAAGCGCCACGTCGCCCGAGCCCCACATCGCCGTTCCGCACCCGCGCGGCCTAGCGTCGGCCCTCCCCGCGCCCAACCCGGGCCGCCGCCTCACGCCCACGCCCCGCCGCCTCTCTCCTCCGCGCGCCGCCTGAGCCTGCCGGCGCCGCCCAGCCGCTCGTCGACGGCGCCGACTCCGCCGCCCTCCGCCGTCGACTTCGTCGGTCACCGCTCTGCCTCGCGCCGCCCTTGCCGCCGGCGATCGCGCCCGACGCC
>NC_041380.1:599204112-599207633 GCF_002162155.2 Triticum dicoccoides | reverse complement strand
CGTCGCCGGCGCACCCCGGCGAGCCCCTCCACTCCGGCGGCAAGTCCCACTCCGGCTGCCGCGTTCTTCATCTCCGGCGATCCTCGAGAATCGCGAAGCTACAGTGCGCTCGGATCCGATCCAGATCTGGAATCCGCGAGGGTTGACTTTTCATCACCGAACCCTAATTTCTGGCAATTTTTATCATGCTATAACTCTGCATCCATAGCTCCGATTTGTGCGTGTAGCATATCAAAATGTTCATCTCAATGAGTACATCATTTCATCTCATTGCATCATTTTTATTTGAGCTCATTTTGATGCCTGAAATACTGTTGGAAGAGGGCTATGTGGTGAATTTGTCAGATCTGTTTTAGCAAATAGCTATTTGTCATTTTTGCCATGATTAATGTGTACATGCTATGATCCTGAGCTCTACATGAGTTTTGTTATATGCCATGCCATCTTTATAGAGGTGCTTGTCATTTATTTTTGTGATCTATGTGGTGACTAGCACAAGCTTGCAAAGTAGCGTAATCGGTAATGCTGATTTCAGGGACTTAGAATTTCACTTAGTCCTTGTCTTGATTTTGTCGTTATGCCATATGTTCATGTTGTTTCCTAGTGATCCGTGCTTCTTTTGAGGATGATCATTAAGGATGATTTGTTAACATTTTGGTGCTCTATCCATACATGTCTTTGTTTGCAATTATGGAGTACCCTAGCTTGAGTCAATCGAGCTCTACTTTTGCTATAAAGTGAATCCTGGCAGATTGTTGACGTGATTAGCGATTTTTGTCGAGGATGTTGCTATTGATCTGTGCATGCTATGATGTTGTTCTTGCCATGTCTAGCTTCTCTGCCATGTATGCTTAGTTTGTCATGCCATGCTCTGTAGTGAGTGCATCGAGCTCGTAAACATGCCTACTTGTTAACTGATTTGCATGCTCCAGTTTTTCACTAAGTCTGAATCTGTTTATGTTTTTGTTATGTTCACATGCTTGCAATTGTATTTTCTAATCCCTTTTGGCTCAAGGTCACTAAGGGACTTTGGTTAAGTGCTTTGAGTAGCTTCATGACATGCCTTGCTTTTCCATGTTAAGTTCATGTAGCTTGTAGTATTCATGCTCTAAAGTGTGCTTCCTGATGATAAATTCCTGACTTGTGTTAATTTCACTAAGTCTGAAACCTGTTATCATTTGCACTTTTTCCATATTTGTTTGAACCTGTTAATGTATGAATTAGCCGTAGCTCAGTGTTCATCTTTTGTCAAGCATCATGAGTGGATCCCGACCATGTATTTTGTTATCATGTTTGAGTGCTGTAGCATATTTATCTTGATGCATTTAGTTGGTCACTTGCTGTTTATCGCAAACCGGTGACATATTTGTTTTGCTTGCCATTTCCAAACCGTGCATCCGATTCCGATGATCTTTATATCGATTTCAACCGAAATCACCTCACCTTTCCAGTGAAACTCTTGGATTTCCAAGTTGAGGCCAGGTTCAATCATTCCTTGTCAAATCTTGCATATGCATCACATACCGCATCCCGTATATCATACCATGTTTTGCATCATGTTGTTTGAGCATTGCACGTGGTTGATTGTGTTACGTTTGCTTGTTGTTCTTGTTTGGGTAGAGCCGGGAGATGAGTTCGTGAACGAGGAGGCCGTTGAGTTCGCTTACGAGGATCAAGTCAACTCTGACAACTTTGCAGGCAAGATGATCATACCCTCGAAATCACTTCTATCTTTGCTTGCTAGATGCTCGCTCTTTTGCTATGCCTATGCTATGATGCCTACCACTTGCTTATCATGCCTCCCAAATTGTCATGTCAAACCTCTAACCCACCATGTCCTAGCAAACCGTTGTTTGACTATGTTACCGCTTTGCTCAGCCCCTCTTATAGCGTTGCTAGTTGCAGGTGAAGATTGGAGATTGTTCCTTGTTGGAACATTGTTTATTGTTGGGATATCACCTTATTATCTTGTTATCTTAATGCATCTATATACTTGGTAAAGGGTGGAAGGCTCGGCCTTTTGCCTAGTGTTTTGTTCCACTCTTGCCGCCCTAGTTCCCGTCATATCGGTGTTATGTTCCCGGATTTCGCGTTCCTTACGCGGTTGGATGATAATGGGAACCCCTTGACAGTTCGCCTTGAATAAAACTCCTCCAGCAATGCCCAACCTTGGTTTTACCATTTGCCACCTAGCCTCTTTTTCCCTTGGATTTCCGGAGCCCGAGGGTCATCTTTATTTAAAACCCCCCGGGCCAGTGCTCCTCTGAGTGTTGGTCCAAACAGAGCCACTTGCAGCGCCACCTCGGGGAAACTTGAGGGTTGGTTTTAGTTGTACGTAGTGTTCATCTGAGTGTGCCCTGAGAACGAGATATGTGCAGCTCCTATCGGGATTTGTCGGCACATTCGTGCGGTGTTGCTGGACTTGTTTTACCATTGTCGAGGATGTCTTGTAACCGAGATACCGAGTCTGATCGGAATGTCTCGGGAGAAAGAATATCCTTCATTGATCGTGAGAGCTTGTGATGGGCTAAGTTGGGATTCCCCTGCAGGGATTTGAACTTTCGAAAGCCGTGCCCGCGGTTATGGGCAGATGGGAATTTGTTAATGTCCGGTTGTAGATAACTTGAAACTTAACTTAATTAAAATGAATCAACCGCGTGTGTTATCGTGATGGTCTCTTCTCGGCGGAGTCCGGGAAGTGAACACGGTGTTGGACTAATGCTTGACATAGGTTGTTCTAGGATCACTTCTTGATCATAGTTGTTCGTCCGTGCTTTGCTTTCTCTTCTCGCTCTCTTTTGCGAATAGGTTAGCCACCTTATATGCTAGTCGCTTGCTGCAGCTCCACATCATACCTTGCCTTACCTATAAGCTTAAATAGTCTTGACCGCAAGGGTGCGAGATTGCTGAGTCCCCGTGACTCACATATTACTTCCAAACCAGATGCAGGGACCGATGATACCGTTTCAAACGATGCGCTTGAGCTCAAGTGGGAGTTCGATGAAGACTCTCGTCGTTACTATGTGTCTTTCCCAGATGATCAGTAGTGGTGCCCAGTTGGGGCGATCGGGGACTTTGTCGCATGTGGGGGTTGATCTTTATTTTGGTACCAAGTCGGACCATGAGTGTATTGGATGTTTGTAATGTTATTCATGTATTTTTGTGACGTGGCGAGTGTAAGCCAACTATGTACCTTTTCCTCGTTTATCTATTTACATGGGTTGTTATGAAGATTACCTTACTTTTGACATTGCTTTCAATGCGGTTATGCTTCTAAGTCGTGCTTCGACACGTAGGAGATATAGCCGCATCGAGGGCGTTACAAGGCCAGGGTCCATACTAGGGACGTCCTCCTCCGCAAGCACATCGTCGACGCTGCCGGAGCGGGGTGCCCCCTTTGCTCCGCCCCCCTCGAGACGGCCGATCACCTCATCTTCGGGTGCGCGTTCGCTCGCCTTTTGTGGAGTGTGGTTGGGAAGAGCTCCCTTGAGACTACCTCCGTCCGCACGCTTCATCTACTC
>NC_041380.1:599192914-599203853 GCF_002162155.2 Triticum dicoccoides | reverse complement strand
CTTCATCTGGGCCTTTGGTCCTCATATTTATACAAAATTTCGGGTGGGGAGAACTCCCCCCGGTGAAAATTAAAAAAGAAAAGATAAATAAGTTAGTGGGCATGAATCACTTAGGTATATAAAAGGTAGAAGACTATCAGCTATACAATTCATACTAGAAAAAAAGAAAATTACAGCTAGTCCAGTTCACCAAGTATAATGAAGTCAAGTAAATGGTCGTTCAAGTGATAGAGATAAACCTCCTTGGCTCTTTCTCCTCTTTCATTCCTTTTCTTTTCTGAATCTTTTAACCGTAATCCTTGACCTACGACTACGAGTCGCCATGTACTCCCGCTGTAAACAAATATAAGTAGAATAATTCTTACATTTTTATATTTCTTTACAAAGGGATTACATTTTTTTTCTACCCACTAACACATGGAAGCCAGTGGTTTGCACAAGCACCACAGCACACCGAGACCAACCAAAAAAATGGCGACCTCGCCGTGCCGCGCGTCCCTCCATTGATTGCATTATTTTCTTATTTTTCTGCTACCAGTCTTCTTCTTTTCTAATTGGCTCACCATTCACGATCACCGGAGCACAGACGCACAGCTAGTCCAACTCATCAAGGACGACACAGTGACGGCAATTGAATGGGTCGCAGGTGAAAGTGATGGAGATAAACCCCTTGGATTTTTTCATCTCTTCTCAGTCTTTTTCTTCTCTGAATCTTCCTACTGTAATGCTTGACCTACGGGTCGGCATGTACGTTTCTACTCCTACCTGCTAGTCTAATACTCCGTCCGTACGTGCATGTAAGCCAGAGGTTGCACTTGCACAAGACACAAAGATCGACCATCCAAGAAAAATGGCGACGTCACCATGCCGCGCGTCCCTCGTCTTCCTCCTCCTCGTGCTGCTCGTGCACTGGCACGGCGCGACCGCCGCCGACGAGAGGCACCTTCTCATCCATATCCAGCACGTGTGGGGCGACCCGCCGGTGCTCGCGGCGTGGAACAACGGCTCGGGCTCGGGCGACCACTGCTCCTGGCCCTACGTGACCTGTGACGCTCCGTCCGGGCGCGTCGTGAGACTCTCCCTCGGCAACACCAACATCAGGGGGCCCTTCCCAGAAGCCATCGGCGGCCTCTCCGGCCTCACAAGCCTCAACCTCTCCTACACCAACATCACAGGCGCCTTCCCGACTAGCGTGTACCGATGCCCTTCTCTGCGGCACCTCGATCTGTCCGAAACCTACCTCGGCGGCGAGCTCCCCGCCCGCATCGGCCACGCGCTCGGGGAGAACCTTACCTCTCTGATGCTCAACGGCAATTACTTCACCGGTACCATCCCCACCTCCTTGTCCCGGTTACGGAACCTGCAGTCGCTGGCGCTGGACAACAACTATCTCACCGGCACCATACCGGCAGAGCTTGGTGGCCTGATGGGCCTCGAGATGCTTTGGCTCGCGAACAACTCGTTCAGCACCGGTGAGCTTCCGGCGTCGTTCAAGAGCCTGACCAGGCTGAAATCTTTCTGGGCGGCAAATTGCAACCTCACCGGCGACTTCCCGGGCTATGTGACGGAGATGCCGGAGTTGGAGGTGCTCGACCTCTCCGTCAACCACTTGACCGGAAGTATACCTCCGGGCATCTGGAACCTCACCAAGTTGAGACTTCTAGCTATATATGCAAACAACCTCACCGGAGAGGTCGTCGTCGATGGTGATTTCGGCGCGCTGAATTTGGTTATGATCGACCTGTCGACGAATCAGAGGCTAAGTGGGCCGATTCCGGAAGTCTTCGGTCACTTGCCGAAGCTGCAAAAACTGAGCTTGTTTAACAGCAGCTTCTCGGGTGAGATTCCGGCGAGCTTGAGTAAATTGCAAAAAAACCACTATAATTGGGGACCTTGATTGACAAAACCACCAGCATTCATTTTTTTTTCAAAAAACATCCGGCATTCAGTAATTATTTTGCAAAAAACACTGATAGCATGATTTACAGCGTTGACGCTGAATCTGACAAGTAGGGCCCGCTGCATCTAATGACGTGGCATGACGGTGACGGACATGGGAGACGGAATTGTAGCTGGGGTCCGTCTGTCATTGAAAGAAAAAATATATAAAAGAAAAAAGAGCACGTCCTGGCGATGGCAACCCGTGCGTGTGCGGGATCCCAGCGAGCAGATGGGGCGGCGTCGCTGGGGCTCGTGGGGCCGGCCGTAGCTGGGGATGCGGGACGCCGGATCCCGGCCGCTGTCGCCGGAGCTCGGCCGCGGGCACCGGAGCCAGCCCATCCGCGCGGGATCCTGACGGCGGGCACAAATTTGACGGCGTCGCTGGCGGGAATGCCTCCGGCAGCTCGGGCTCCGCGCACGCCTCGCCGGGCACGTGCGCCGCCGGCATGGCGACCTCGACGGGAGGGGCTAAGGCGCCGCCACCTGGGAGCGGATCAAGGAGGTGGGCGAGGGCGACTCCGGCGACCTGGGAGCGGCTTCTGCTCCATTGCGCCACCACGCCGGATCTCGGCCGCGGCACCGGAGCCAGCCCGTGCACGGGAGGCGGGCGGCGTCACACCCCGGCTGTGGGTTCGTCTGATGCGGCTCGTGAGCGGCGCACGGCAGGGGGATTTTGACCTCGTCCTGGATTCGGGCTGGATCCAGCGATCTTGGCGCTCGCCGGAGCTGGAGCGGCGCAGCTCGCCGTTGACCTCGCCTGCCTCCCTCGCCGGAGAAAAGAGTCCATGCCTTGAGACGCTTGAGAAGCTGACGAGTGGCCCCCATCTTCTGGTTTAACGGGCAGGTGAAACGGTGTCATGTTATTTTTGCCACATCAGCACTTACAGCGGGCCACATCTGTCAAAAGTGATGTCAACGTGTGTTTAGTGACATATCAGTGTTTTTTGAAAACTGTCAGCACATTGTTGATGGTTTTTTGAAAAAAAAACTAAATACTGGTGGTTTTCTGAATTAGGGTCCCCAATTATGGTGGTTTTTTGCAATTTACTCAGCGGGTTTTTTGGCCCGCTTGTGGCCCACTCGGTCTTGACCCGCTAAATAAACTGGACGGTCCGGTCTGTCAAAGTAGGCCCGAGAAAATGTTGGTTTGGTCCGGTCTTTAACCGAGCGGACCGACAAACGTAGTCATCGTTTTACCTTTCCTCATCGTCCTCGCGGCCACCGGCAGCCTCTGGGTGAACCACCGTGTCCCTTAGCTTGCCATCTCCTTCCTTTCTCTCCTTCCCGTGCCCCATAGCCTCTTTTCGCCGCTGGTCATCGCTGTTGTGCGTGCATTGCCGCTGTTCGCGAGTTCCCTGCCATGGAAACCGTTTCAGCACAGCACGCATGCACACACGCATGAAACGCTTGGCCGTGATTTTCAGATCGTGGGAGAAACACTCAGCCATGATTTTCTCGTCCAACAAATCAGGCAAGTATTTTTCTTGGAAGGCGCTAGATTTAATACCTGACCCTTCCTATAATCACGCGCAATTTCACTCTGCCGTTTCCTTTTATTTAGTCGAACAGAAAATTGGAAGCACGAGAGAAACATGGTTTGCTCAAAAAACATGGTACCATCTGAAAAAGAATTCTATGAGACCGAATCTCACGCGAGACCCATTCTGATGGATAACACGTGGCATTCACAAATCACAAAGCACCCCCCATCCTCCACTTAAAATCAGGGCGGGTCCATCAGGAAGGTGGGGGATGCTTTGTGATTTGTAAATGCCACGTGTTATCCATCAGGACGGGTCCCACCTGCTAACCGTGAGACCTAGTCTCATATAATTTTTTTCCGTATCATCTGCCCATTAATTCCATGTTCAATTTGATCCGCTAATCACGCACGACCCGCACATAAGAAAGCGTGGGCACATGCACGCGCTAGATAACTTGCATGCAAGAGAAACACTGCAAATCAACAAACATGTGCACGTCCATGGGTAAGAGCCAGCCTCGCCGCCCACGCACTTACCGCGCCACGTCGCCCACCTCGACGCCGCCGCTCGCGCATGTCCTCTACCCCGCGTTTTGGTAACCGAGCGAAATTCGAGCTTCCGCGCGGTTACCGTGTTTACTAATCCCCCTCGAGAAACATTCATATCGAGCAAAAAATCTTGAATAATTTGAAAATTTTGAATTCAAACTCTCACATATATAATTAAATAGCTACAGAACTGGTCGTGGCCTGGTGGTAAAGCGAACCTTTTGAAAGTGCAAAACTTAAAAAAAAACTGCCAATTTGTTGGAGCGACCAGGGCTCGAACCCGTGACGAGTGAGCAGTAGCCAGCTACGGTCGAATAACTATTTATATCGTTTTCAGAAGATTTGATTATAAATTCTGTTTGAATATTTTTATGAATTTCATGATTATCGTGGTAACCTTAAATTCCGGTGTCCCTCGAGAAAAAAGGTCCACTTGGGATCTAAAACCTTGCCTCTACCTCGGCACAACACCGGCGCAGGACGCCCACCTGGCCACTTCACCGCTGCACCCGCGGACATCGATGCAAATGATGGTTGGCCAGTCCACTCAGTCCGGCCCGGGCTTCAGCGCCGCCGGTCCGGTCCTTGAAAACAGGACCGAGAGGATGGTCGGTCCGGTCCGGTCCGGACCGCCGGCGGCCGGTCCAAACGGTGGCTCGGTTAAGGACCGCCCGGACCATGTCCACCCTGAGATACAAGTGTCCTATTAGTTTTTCTCTTTCATATTATATACTGGAAAGGTTCCTTCAACTTATCAAACAGTAATGATGCACATTCCACACCATGGTGGCGCGGGTTTGCTAGATCAGAGCATGCTCCACGCTGCCATCGCCGGCGGAGATTCGGCTGTACTCCTCCGTAACCTCATGGTCCACATGCGCGTGTGCCTAAACCCGCCGCTGCCACCAGGTGCTTCATCAACGCACATCGTGTTTGTCCACCAGGCATCACCACCACAAGTCCACAACCACTGTCGAGGATATTGTGTCAGTGCCGATTGACGAGTAAGCAAGGTCACTGGTACCTGGAGGGGATATGCAAGCAATGAACCATCCTAACCAAGCTAGACCGGCTCGCCGCACGGCCGCCGATGAAGGTGGTGGCAAGGATCTCGCCGCCCCGTTCTTCCTCGGGGGGCTCTAGATCCATGGTGGCGGCCTTGGTTGGTGGATCGATGCTGGGTCTGGCGGCGACCGACGCTCGTTGGTGTTGGCCGTACTTCCTCGGCCGCAGGGGTGGCGAGGCAGCGGCTGTGGTGCGGGTGTCTCGGCGGCGCCCGATCCAGATCTGGAGACCTCCGTCTGCTTCGGATGCTGGAGTTGGACCTGTTTGGAGGCTAGAGGTGGCTCCAGAGAAATATGAGGCCGGCAATGCTGGCCAAGACGGCGGCGACGCCCGAGTGCGTCGTACCCTTCTTGCAGGCGCCATCCAAGTTGCCTCCTTCCCCTCTTCCTTCCCCTCAACTCATATGCAGGGTGAAAGCCCAAATCCTTGCCGAATCGAGCGGCAGCGGCACTACGGGCGTGGTCGCCCTCTTGGGGGTGCCGTTCATAGAGAGCTGGGGGTGGATGCGATGCTTTGGTTGCTTGGCGGTGGATAGTGGCGTGCTCGGAGTTCGTCTGGTGGTGCTGTGTTGGCGCTCCTATTCCCCTTTTAGGCGCTCCTTGATTATTCGTGCATGGTGGAGCTCCGTGATTACCTTGACTTGGTGCTGTCTATGTGCTTCGCCCGGGCATCCTCCCTAGACGGTGCATGGTCTTCATCAGTCCCTGCCGGGCAATTTCTTTTTCCCAGTGTGCAAACCCTGTCAGCGCCGAAGCCCCGTCGTGTGTTTGTCATAGCTTGGTTCAGGCACAATATTAAGACTGTAGGTGTTGCGACTTTGTTCACTAGATAGGAGGCTTCGAGTTGATATATGTATTTCATGTTGTCATACTCTGTTGAATAGTAATAAAGATGGTTGTCTGCATCGTTTTATGTAGAGGCCGGGGATAATCCTCCTTTTCAAAAAAAACTAATGAGCGAAGCTAGCTAGTGAGATTTATAACCTCAATAGAAGTGTTGGGCACCAAATGAAGTGTCTTAGTTGCATGTGGGTACTGATCATTGACTGTTAGAAGAAGTCCACGGATTGATACCTTGGTTCTTAGCTGAGGGAAGAACTTGCTTTTTGTTGCAAACCCTTGTGCTTTAGGGCCCAACTAGATATATTCATCTAACATGCATAAATACTAACCGGGGATATCGAGAAGCATTGATCAAGTAAAAAAATTAGACATGTTTGATGCAAGTTAAGTTGAATGATGTTGTTTCAAGAAAAAAAATTGCAAAGTATGCATTTGACACAAGCTAACTATTGAACCCAGGAAGATGAAAAAAACATTTTGAAATTAAATAACCGGTGAATGGAAAATGCAAAAATTCAAGGGTAAACCCTCAAAGCTATTTTGTGTATTCTAGAATTTTATATTTATTGTGTTCATAAGTATCGCTTTTATTTATACTAAAAGCTTAAATGGATAACATGCACTCTACAAACCTCTCTCAAGTTTAGAGATCGTTGCCATGATATTTAAGAAACTAAATAAACACCAATATATACTTTATAACTCATCTAAGTCTCCTAAATTAATTTGTGGCATGTGCATTTTCTTTAATTTTTGTTCTTGCCAATATATTGAAGACTTAACTAAGTATACCTAAGAGGGTATCTAAAAAAAACAACTAATGTCACTTCGTTCGCAATATATGCTTCAAATTTATTGCAACTACATTTAATATAGATGGGACTAAAATTTTATGATAAAAGATTGATTCTTAGTTGCGTCATTACATTGTTAAGCTATGATAGAAACATGGTGGTTAATGTCATATGTCGAGGATGAGCTATAATATTTAAGAAATAAAAATATTTAGTATAAATAAATTATGGTGTTTGTCGTCGCCCCACATTTTAAGGATGTGTGCCCAGGGGCAGAGGAGAAGGTTCGGGACTTATATTCAACACTTGTTCTATTGTTTTGGGCTTAAAGAGCGACACAGTTCGCACTTCCTAGATGAGTTGATTGACCCATAATAGAATTAGCCTATATTATTATACCTGCGCCAAGACGAGAGTCAGCACGTGTGAAGATGGAGAAGAACGAAAGTCGATGAGTTATTTAGTAGAAATTAGAAATTACTCTATACCATTAAGATTTTTATAACTTATAAACTAACGAGAAAGAAGGGTCAAATATTGATACTCATGGTGCAGTTGTTGAATTTTTCCGAAAAGGAAGGGTGAAGTAGTATAGTAGCAGATAAACTAACCCTAAAATTCATCTATATTGTGGCACTATAATTTGAACTGCATATATTCTCAGTTAGGGGGGGTTCTAAGGTTTATTTAGGGGGTGGCGCCAACATATTGCACGAGCATCTGTGTAAATTGCTCATGTAGTATGAGTCATAGTTCAAATAGTTTCAAATCTATACCCCCACATAATGCACGTAACATGTTCGGCAATTTGTTATGGGGTATTAACAAACATTTTTTTGCACATATCCTTGTGGGGCGGCTGCCTTATACTGGGCATTGTGGCTTAGCAGGAATGATGTGATTTTTAATAATAAATGTGTTTCTTCTCCTGTGTAGGTTATTCATGCATGTAGGGGATTGCTCCGTACTTGGTGTAACACCCCGAGAATCAAGCTATAGTAATCTCCCCCTAATGGTTGCCATGTTATCATGATTACTATGTGAATGACCACTTTTCCAAAAATCAGTCAAAATTCACATTTAAATCGCAAGTGAAATTATTATTTCTTTGAACAATAAAACTAAAATGTTTAAATAATTCTATAAATTCCCCTGATCATTATCATGATGAAACCAACTTCACTCGACTTACAAATAAATTTCTAGGAAATTAATAATTGGTCTACCCTCAACTAAAATGATCTTTTCAAAATAGTCAATTCTTTATTTAACTCTGATTGCCTCCAAACTTTGTATGCAGCCATGAAATATTGACTGGTATTTATGTGCCAAATACTATGTTGAACAAAAATCGGTTGCTAATTATAAAACTTGCAAAACTGAGAAGAGATAAAAGTCACAAAAAACAATAGAAAAAGAATAACCGATCCCTGCACACTTGGGCCTGGGTACTACAGGAGCTAACCCAGCCCACCATGAGGTCCTCTCCTATCTCCTGTTCACAGGAGGCGTGTTGGACGCGCCCCCAGCGTCCACGGCTTGGATCGGCCACGGGGAAGCCATCCAGAAGCCCTCCACGGCGCATAAAGGCCATCCCCGCCCCTGGAAACCCTAGTCGCTCCACTTCTCCCCCTCTTGCTTGCCCTCGTCGTTTTCCTCATCGCCCGAGAGTGTTGCCGCCGCCATGCCCTCGTCGTCACCGCGGCCTCCTTGATCCCCGCGCCCCGCGAAGATGTCCTGGAGGGCCGTCACCGTCAACCTCGTCTTCCTCCTGCAGTAAATCGAGCTGGGGCGCCGTCAAGCTTCGGGATCGAGCCTCCTTCCTCGTCGGCCACCGCGCGCCTCCCGCCATCGGTCATCCTCGATCCGCCACCACCACTGCTTCTTCGCCTTCATCGAGCGTACTCCCGAACTCGCGGTGAGCCCCTCATATAAAAACCACTCCTTGCGCGTTGTTTCCATGCCCGTAACAATTGCTTCCATTGCCACCGTAGTTAGTCGCCGTCGTCCGCTTCGCCGCCGCGGCCAGCGCCGGATTGGCACTCGCCCGCCTGCACGGACACCCCTGCCTACTGCCGCTACTTGGCGCTGCTCACCCCCGCCACTGCTGCTGCTGCTTTGCCGCCGCTCCGGCTCTGCTTCTGCGCGGCTGCCCACGCTCCTCTGCTGCTCGCCATGACCACGCTCCTCCGCTGGTCGCGTGCCCCGCCTGCCTTGGCCGCGCTCGCTGCGAGCCCGACGCCCAACCATGCGTGCCCCACCCACGCCCCTGACCTCCTCCCGTGCACTGAACTGCTGCTGCTCCCGCTGCTTGCTAGCTACTGTTGTTGCTCTGCTTGCCTCGCCGCCGCTGCTGCTGTTGAAGCTACTGCCGCTTCTGCTCATGCCCCACTTCTCCTGTTGTCGCTACCTGCTACTACAAATAGTTGGTCCTTGCTACTGCTTCGTGTTGCGCTTATGCTGCCGTTGTTGGTTGCGGCTGGCCATGGCCGTGGGTGGTGTGTGCTAGGTGTGTGTGCGTGTGTGTTCTGTGTGTGTGGCAGGCCATGTGCCAATTAGCTTAGGAGCTAAT
Organism: Triticum dicoccoides; assembly: GCF_002162155.2. Taxonomy (NCBI): domain Eukaryota; kingdom Viridiplantae; phylum Streptophyta; class Magnoliopsida; order Poales; family Poaceae; genus Triticum; species Triticum dicoccoides. The sequence goes on along the minus strand of NC_041380.1, from coordinate 599,194,607 downwards.
TAGTAGTTAGGTCAATTAGTTGCTACCCTATGACATGTGGGTCCTCTGATGATTAAACTAAATAATCACAATCAATTCAACTACAGTCATTGACATCCCGGCCCCGCTGACTGGGTCCTCTGACCTCATGTGTAAGCCTCATAGCCCACTGCTGGGTACACTTTTGTGTACCCATAGCATTTTACTGTTATAATTCGAATTTAAAATAAATTCTATAATATTGTGAAAGCTTTAAAAATTCATAGAAATTAATTTGTAACTTGGATGAAAATAATTTATATATGAAAGTTGCCCAGAACGACGAGACGAATCCGAATACGCAGTCCGGTCGTCTATCGCATGTCCCTAGCATAGCGAACGTGCAACCTTTCACCCGGTTCGTCTATCCGAAAACGCCAAACACTGGGAATACTTTCTCGGATGTTTCCCCCTTTTGCCGGTATCACCTAGTACTGCGTTAGGTTGCCTCTAGCACCGCGTATTGTCGTGTTATGCTTTGTGATACTTTGATTGCTCTATTATTTATTGTGTTCCCCCTCGGTTACTTCTTTCCGGTAGACCCCGAGATCGTTGCCGATACCCCTGTGATCGACTACATCGACGACAACCCCTCCTTCTTGCTAGAGCAACCAGGCAAGCCCCCCCTTGATCACCAGATATCGCCTATTCTTCTCTCTACTGCTTGCATTAGAGTAGTGTAGCATGGTACTGCTTTCCGTCAATCCTATTCTGATGCATAGCCTGTCATTGTTGCTACAATTGTTGATACCTTACCTGCAATCCTAAATGCTTAGTATAGGATGCTAGTTTATCATCAGTGGCCTTGTCAGTCTGCCATGCTATACTATCGGGCCGTGATCACGTCGGGTGTTGATCACGGGTATTTATTATATATAATACACATGATATATGTTGTGACTAAAGTCGGGTCGGCTCGTAGAGTACCCGCAACTGATTCCGATATAGGGACTGAAGGGGCAGGTGGTTCCATCCAGGTAGTGGTGGGCCTGGGTTCCCGACGGTCCCCGACCGTTACTTTGTGGCGGAGCGACGGGGCAGGTTGCGGCCACCTAGGAGAGAGGTGGGCCTGGCCCTGGTCGGTGTCCGCGGTTACTTTTAAATAACACGCTTAACGAGATCTTGATATTTGATCTGGGTCTGGCCACTGGCCTATACGCACTAACCAACTACGCGGGAACAGGTATGGGCACTCGACGTTGTGACACCCCGATAGTTAAGCTACAGTAAACCCTTGCTAATCATGCCATGTCATTATAATTAAACTTTTCTAAACCTCACTTGTTTTAAATTGAGATGAAATTCAAATTAAAAAAAAGTCAAATTATAATTTCATAAAAACACTGAATTAAAAATGTTCATTGCATTACAATTAATCACTAAGTAATTTTCATATAAGAAGAATGATCTTTAGAAGTAATTAGATGCTCCTAACCTATTTAAAACAGGGTTAACAACACCAAATGCGACCTTTTCAAAACTAACAAAAGGCTAGACATTTTTCAGTTGACCCCAAACTTTATGGACAACCCCATAATATTGCAGAGTATTTATGAGGCAAGTCTCATATTTATCAAAACTCTTTCTAGTTTTAATATAGAGTACAAAGCGGGGAGAAAATATAAAACAGAAGAAATGGAAAATGAATAAAAACTTAAACTTAAACAAAGAAAAA
>NC_041380.1:599174981-599192022 GCF_002162155.2 Triticum dicoccoides | reverse complement strand
CCCGTCTGGTCACCACGGGCCGACCATGCGCGCTCACCGTCGCCCCGCGCACGCTGCCCCCTATGCCCGCGCGCGCCCAGCATGCGCCTCCACCTTTGCGCCCGCGCGCGCCCAGCACGCGCCTCCCCCTTTGTGCCCGCCGCCTACGCCGGCTCTTGCCGTTGCTAGCGCCGCTCGCCGTCCGCCTCTGCTAGTCCCTGCGGCCTTCACCGCGCCCGCCCCCTGTAGCGCCTGCCGGCCGCGCTGCATCGCGCGCGCCCGTTCGTGCCCGCGCCATGCTTCTCTGCCTGCGTGCTTGGTTGCTGCGTGCTGCCTTTGCTGCAGATCCCACCCGCTCGTCCCTCCGTTGCCGGCGCGGAAATTCCGGCAAGATCCCGTGCCATCACCGCCGTACCTGTGCACGCCGGCGCGTAGCGCTTCGAACCGGCCTCTATGCCGCTGGCTAGCAGGCCCTGGTCATTAGATTAGGGCGCTAACCCACTAATTAGCACTAACCTAAACACATAGTGGCACTAACAGATGGGCCTAGGGTCTTTAAACACTAATAAAAGGAATACCCTAAACGGTCAGTAACAGTGGGGCCCCACCCCCTGAGAACGTTAAAATAATAATAATAATAATAATAATAATAATAATAATAATAATAATAATAATAATAACGAAGATTTAAAATAAAAATAATAATTAAATTAATTAACTAGTCAAATGAATTAATTAACTTAATTAATCCTGTTAATTAACCTAATTACCTGCTAGTTAAACTGAGACAATGACAAACGGGCCCCGTGTGCCAGGTTGACCTAGTCAACCTATGGACCTGCTGACATCATGCTGATGTCACGCAGACACAATAATTGCATTTTCTAATTAATTTAAATCTGTTGATTCCTAAATTGATTTTAATCCTTTTAAAATTAATATAAAATAAACGTAGCTCAGATGAAAAAACTTTGTACATGAAAGTTGCTCAGAACGACGAGACGAATCCGGATGCACAGTCCGTTCGTCCATCACACATCCCTAGCATAGCGAACACATAACTTTCCCTCTCCGGTTCATCTGCCCGAAAACGCGAAACACCGGGAATACTTTCCCGGATGTTTCCTCCCATTCGCCGGTATCGCCTGTCCCTACATTAGGTCACCCCTAGCACAACGCATTGCCGCGTCTTGCTTTGTGTTACATTTGATTGCTCTATTATTTATAATGTTCCCCCTTCGTTACTCCTTTCCGGTAGACTCCGAGACCGCTGTCGATGTCCGTGTGTTCGACTACATCGAAGATGACCCCCTCCTTGCCAGAGCAACCAGGCAAGCCCCCCCTTGATCACCAGATATCACCTACTCTTCTCTATATTGCTTGCATTAGAGTAGTGTAGCATGTTACTGCTTTCCGTTAATCCTATTCTGATGCATAGCCTGTCATTATTGCTACAACTGTTGATACCTTACCTGCAATCCTAAATGCTTAGTATAGGATGCTAGATTATCATCAGTGGCCCTACATTCTTGTCAGTCTGCCATGCTATACTATCGGTCCGTGATCATGTCGGGTGTTGATCACGGGTAAATACATACATATATACATACTATACAGGTGGTGACTAAAGTCGGGTCGGCTCGTTGAGTACCCGCAACTGATTCTGATGTGGGGGGCTGAAGGGGCAGGTGGCTCCATCCAGGTAGTGGTGGGCCTGAGTTCCCGACGGCCCTTGACTGTTACTTTGAGGCGGAGCGACAGCGCAGGTTGAGACCACCTAGGAGAGAGGTGGACCTGGCCCTGGTCGGCGTTCGCGGTTACTTCAAAATAACACGCTTAACGAGATCTGGGTATTTGATCTGAGTCTGGCTACTGGCCTATACGCACTAACCAACTACGCGGGAACAGTTATGGGCTCTCGACATCGTGGTATCAGCCGAAGCCTTCGTGACGTCAGCGACTGAGCGACGCGCGCCGGGTTGGACCGCGTAGCGCAACTTCCTTTGTAATGGAGGTTGCTAGGTCTGCTCTCCGGCCGCCCACGCAACGTGCAGGTGGGCGATGGGCCCAGACCCCTGCGCACATAGGATTTAGACCGGCGTGCTGACCTCTCTGTTGTGCCTAGGTAGGGCTGCGACGTGTTGATCTTTCGAGGCCGGGCATGACCCAGGAAAGTGTGTCCGGACAAAGGGGATCGAGCTTGTTGGGAAATTTGGTGCACCCCTGTAGGGAAGTTAATCTATTCGAATAGCTGTGATCTTCGGTAACAGGACGACTTGGAGTTGTACCTTGACCTTATGACAACTAGAACCAGATACTTAATAAAACACACCCTTCCAAGTGCCAGATACAATCGGTGATCGCTCTCTCACAGGGCGACGAGGGGAGGATCATCGGTTAGGGTTATGCTGTGTGATGTTACTTGGTGAACTTACCATTTACTCTCTTCTACATGCTGCAAGATGGAGGTGCCCAGAAGCGTAGTCTTCTATAAGGAATAGCTATCCCCCTCTTATTCCGGCATTCTGAAGTTCAGTCCACATATGATACTCTCATTCCATTTGATACCAATGCATACATATGTAGTTTAGCTCCTTGCTTGCGAGTACTTTGGATGAGTACTCACGGTTGCTTTGCTCCCTCTTTTCCCCCTTTCTATACCCGATTGCTGCGATCAGACGATGGAGCCCAGGAGCCAGACGCCACTGTCGATGACGACTACTACTACTACATTGGAGGTGCCTACTACCACGTGCAGCCCGCTGACGACGACCAGGAGTAGTTTAGGAGGATCCCAGGCAGGAGGCATGTGCCTCTTTCGATCTGTATCCTAGTTTGTGCTAGCCTTCTTAAGGCAAACTTGTTTACTTATGTCTGTACTCAGATATTATTGCTTTCGCTGACTCATCTATGATCGAGCTCTTTTATTCGAGCCTTCGAGGCCCCTGGCTTGTAATAGGATGCTCATATGACTTATTTTATTTGTAGAGTTGTGTTGTGATATCTTCCTGTGAGTCCCTGATCTTGATCGTGCACGTTTGCGTGTATGATTAGTGTACGGTCAAATCGGAGGCGTCATAAGTTGGTATCAGAGCCGACTGCCTGTAGGAATCCCCCTGATATGTCTCCAATGTATTTACTTTTCCAAACACTTTTGCCCTTGTTTTGGACTCTAACTTGCATGATTTGAATGGAAATAACCCGGACTGACATTGTTTTCAGCAGAATTACCATGGTGTTATTTATGTGCAGGAGCAAACGTTCTCGGAATGACCTAAAAATTCACGGAGCCACTTTTCAGAAAATAAGAAAAATACATGCCAAAGATGAAGGCCAGGGGGCCCATCGTCTCTCCACGAGGGTGGGGGCGCGCCCCCTACCTCGTGGGCCCCTGTTGCCTCTCTGACTCCAACTCCACCTCCATATATTGAGTTTCAGGGAGAGAGAAAATCAGGGAGAAGAAATCATCGTGTTTTACGATACGGAGCCGCCGCCAAGCCCTAAAACCTCTCGGAAGGGCTGATCTGGCGTCCGTTTCGGGCTCCGGAGAGGGGAATCCGTCGCCATCATCATCACCAACCATCCTTCATCACCAATTTCATGATGCTCACGGCCGTGCATGAGTAATTCCATCGTAGGCTTGCTGGACGGTGACGGGTTGGATGAGATCTATCATGTAATCGAGTTAGTTTTGTTAGGGTTTGATCCCTAGTGTCCACTATGTTCTGAGATTGATGTTGCTATGACTTTGCTATGCTTAATGCTTGTCATTAGGGCCCGAGTGCCATGATTTCAGATCTAAACCTATTATGTTTTCATCAATATATGAGCGTTCTTGATCCTATCTTGCAAGTTTATAGTCACCTATTATGTGTTATGATCCGTTAATCCCGAAGTGACAATAATCGGGATACTTACCGGTGATGACCGTAGTTTGAGGAGTTCATGTATTCACTATGTGTTAATGCTTTGTTCCGGTTCTCTAACAAAAGGAGACCTTAATATCCCTTAGTTTCCGTAAGGACCCCGCTGCCACAGGAGGGTAGGCGAAAAGATGTCATGCAAGTTCTTTTCCATAAGCACATATGACTATATTCGGAATACATGCCTACATTATATCAATGAACTGGAGCTAGTTCTGTGTCACCCTAGGTTATGACTGTTACATGATGAACCGCATCTGGCATAATTCTCCATCACCGATCCATTGCCTATGAGCTTTCCATATATTGTTCTTCGCTTATTTACTTTCGCGTTGCTATTGCTATCATCACTACAAAATTCCAAAAACATTACTTTTACTATTGTTACCTTTTGCTACCGTTATTACCACTATCATATTACTTTGCTACTAAATACTTTGCTGCAGATACTAAGTTTCTAGGTGTGGTTGAATTGACAACTCAGCTGCTAATACTTGAGAATATTCTTTGGCTCCCCTTGTGTCGAATCAATAAATTTGGGTTGAATACTCTACCCTCGAAAACTGTTGCGATCCCCTATACTTGTGGGTTATCAAGACTATTTTCTGGTGCCGTTGCCGGGGAGCATAACTCTATTCTTTGAGTCACTTGGAATATATATCTGCTTATCATTATGAAGAATTTGAGAGATCCAAAAACCAAGATCTATCCCTCAACTACGAGGGGAGGTAAGGAACTGCCATCTAGCTCTGCACTTGATTCACCTTCTGTTTTGAGTAAGTTTGCGACACCTACACCTGCTTCTGCTATTCGTTCTGATATGTCGCATGTTATTGATGATGCCACTTCTGCTATGCATGATACTTATGATGAAACTACCTCTATGCCTGATACTACTGTGCCATTTAGTGATTTTCTTGATGAACAACTTGCTAGGGCTAGAGAGATTGAAAATATTGAATCTGATGATACTGATGAAAGTGATGATGAAGAATCACTTGTTATTCCTAAGGGTTATGTCTTTGATCAAGAAGCTTCCTTAGCTATTTTAGCGTGCCAAAATAGAATTGAACTCAAAAGATTATTAGCTAAATGGAGTAAGCAATCTTTAAATGCTAGAATGAAACCTGACCCTGCTTTTGCTACTTCACCTATCTTTGTTACTGATAAGGATTATGAATTCTCTGTTGATCCTGATATAATTACTTTGGTTGAATCCGATCCTTTTCATGGTTATGAATCTGAAACTGTTGTGGCACATCTTACTAAATTAATTGATATAGCTACCCTGTTTACTAAAGATGAGAGAACTCGTTACTTTTACATCCTTAAAATAATTATGTTCTCATTAAAGGGTGATGCTAAGATATGTTTTAATTCTCTTGATCTTGGTTGTGTGTGTAGTCCCCAGGATATGATTTATTACTTCTCTGCTAAATATTTCCCTGCTCATAAGAAACAAGCTGCTTTAAGGGATATATATAATTTTGTGCAAATTGAAGAAGAGTGTCTCCCACAAGCTTGGGGGAGGCTTCTCCAATTACTTAATGCTTTGCCTGATCATCCTCTTAAGAAAAATGAAATACTTGATATTTTTTATAATGGACTAATCGATGCCTCTAGAGATTACCTGGATAGTTGTGCTGGTTCTCTTTTCAGGGAAAGAACACCGGATGAAGCTGGAATTCTATTGAATAATATGTTGACAAATGAAAATAATTGGACATCTCCGGAGCCAATTCCTGAGCCTATTCCTAAACCAACTCCTAAGAAGAGGGGTATTCTATTTCTCATTCCTGAAGATATGCAAGAGTCAAAGAAATCTATGAAAGAAAAAGGTATTAAAGCTGAAGATGTTAAGAATTTACCTCCTGTTGAAGAAATACATGGTCTTAATTTACCGCCTGTTGAAGAAACATATAATCTCAATCCTTTACCTATTGAAGAAACCCATGGTCTTGATAACCCGAGACAGGTAGTAAAGGTAAATTCTCTCTATAGATATGATAAAGCTGTAATCCTAGCTACTAAGTTTGCTAGCCCATGCTTAGATGAGTTTGATAAATTTATGGCTAAGCAAGAAGACTTTAATGCTTATTTTGGTAGACAATTGAAATACAATTGAAATATGCTTTAACACTTGAGTGATTATATGGCTAATGTTAAAGGTGAACTTAAACTTATTAGTAAACATGCTTCTATGGTTACCACTCAAGTAGAACAAGTACTTAAAGCTCAAAATGATTTGCTCAATGAATTGAATAGTAAAGATAATGATAATGCTGTTAGAGTGGCTACTAGAACTGGTAGAATGACTCAGGAACCTTTGTATCCTGAAGGCCATCCTAAGAGAATTGAGCAAGATTCTTAGAGAAATAATATAGATGCACCTAGTTCTTCTAAAAAGAAGAAAAAGAAAAATGATAAGACTTTGCATGCTTCTAGTGATCCTATTGTTGAAACACCTGAGAATCCAAATGACATTTCTATTTCTGATGCTGAAACTCAATCTGGTAATGAACCTGAAACTAGTGATAATGCTAATAATAATGTTCATGATGATGCTCAACCTAGTAATGATAATGACATAGAAATTGAACCTACTGTTGATCTTGATAACCCACAATCAAAGAATCAACGTTATGATAAGAAAGATTTTGTTGCTAGGAAACATGGTAAAGAAAGAGAGCCATGGGTTCAGAAACCCATGCCTTTTCCTCCCAAACCATCCAAGAAAAAGCATGATGAGGATTTTGAGCGCTTTGCTGAAATGATTAGACCTATCTTTTTGTGTATGCGATTAACTGATATGCTCAAAACTAATCCTTATGCTAAATACATGAAAGATATTATTGCAAATAAAAGAAAGATACCGGAAGCTGAAATTTCCACCATGCTTGCTAATTATACTTTTAAGGGTGGATTACCAAAGAAACTTGGAGATCCAGGAGTACCCACTATACCATGCTCCATTAAAAGAAACTATGTTAAAACTGCTTTATGTGATCTTGGAGCCGGTGTTAGTGTCATGCCTCTCTGTTTATATCGTAGACTTGATTTGAATAAGTTGACACCTACTGAAATATCTTTGCAAATGGCTGATAAATCAACTGTTATACCTGTCGGTATTTGTGAGGATGTGTCTATTGTAGTTGCAAGTGTTACTATGGCTGATAAATCAACTGCTATATCTATTGGTATTTTTGAATACTGCGGGGGCTGTTATTGATTGCACTAAAGGCAATGTCACTTTTCATGTTAATAGTAATGAGCATACGGTACACTTTCCGAGGAAACAACCTCAAGTTCATAGTATCAACTCTATTGGAAAAATGCCATCGATTATATTTGGAGGTTTTGAATTTCCTCTTCCTACTGTCAAGAAGAAATATGATATTCTTATTATTGGGGATGTGCATATCCCCGTTGAGGTAACATAGTGTTATTCGAAATTTCTCCGGTTCCATGTTATTCGGAATGAGTTCGTTAACAAGACTTGATCAACATTGTTAGTGGATTCCTTTTGATGATCATGAGATGGATGAAACTAGAAGGCACAACCTTCTATACCCCACTTTTACTTTCTGTTATTTATATTAAATAAAATAAAAATAAATATTTTTCTGTCTATCATCTGATTATCCGTGCAATATAAAAATACCTCGAAAATAAAAGTTCTCCAAATGCCCTAAAATTTAAATATGATTTTTTCTAGAATATTTGAGGATTTATGGAACTGAGAACACACCAAGAGGGTCAACCACCTGCCCACGAGGATGGAGGGCGCGCCCCCTACCTCGTCAGCCCATGGTGGCCCTCCTCCACTTATTCCTGCACCCACACACTCCATCTTCCTCCCACAAACACGAATATCCAGCTCAAGCACGAGTTCTAGCTCATTTTGCTGCCATTTTCGATGTCCTTGCTCAAAGCACCTCTCACAAAACTGCTTGGGGAGATTGTTCCTTGGTATGTGACTCCTCCATTGGTCCAATTAGTTTTTGTTCTAGTGCTTTATTCATTAAAAAATTTGTGTTGCTTAGGTGACCCTGTTCTTGAGCTTGCATGTCAAATTTATATGGTCAAAAGTAGTTTTGATGCATGATATAGGCCCTAGGCACTTGTAGGAGTAGTTGCTATCAATATTATTGAGTTTGGTTTACTTTTATTTTGAAGTTACTAAAAATTTCAGAATTTTTCAGAAAATGACGAGGAGACTTTTGAGGAGCTCATCGAGCCAAAGCTCGAAGAAAAAGGCACCAAAGCCTAAGTATAATCTGCCTCGCACCACGGAGGTTCGGGCGTGTGAATGGCCTTCCGAGGATTTCTTGAGAGCAGCCGGGGTTTATGAAGATTTTCATGAATTGGCTCATAATGCAGGCCTCACCGCTTTCCTCCACGACCAATGCGATCAGTATCTCTTACTCACAAATACCTTTGTGCAAAACTTTCATTTTCATTCTATGAACTCACCACCTACGGTGGAGTTTCATTTATATGATGAGCATAAGGAGATGTCACTTTATGATTTTTGTCGGATTTGTTTAGTCCCTTTTGAGGGCAAGACAGAAGAACCACATCGTGATGATGTGGAGGGGTTTATTGATAATATCACTATAGGGGAAACAAGGAAGGTTTCCGATGCAAGAATAACTAGCATACATTTTCCTGTTTTACGTTACTTTGCATTATTTGCTAGTCGTTGCTTAATTGGTCACGGAAACCGTGGAAACCTTAGTATCCCTGATATTATTATTTTGCTCCAAGGTTTATACGGCGATAACACTTTTAGTATGGGCGGCATTATTGCCAAATGGTTAAGTCTAAACCGTACCAAGGGCCCCATCTTTGGAGGCATCTATGCCTCACGCCTAGCTGCACATTTTAACATACCTATTAGGCATTCTGAGAAGGAAGAAAAAGTGCTGCCTCGTGTTTATCTAGATTATAAAAGTATGGTGGCACATGATTTTATTGTTAAGAATAGGGAAGGAGAACTTAAATATCAATTGTTCTTTAACAAACATCATCCTGAGACTATTACCCTGCCTGCTCCTTCTTTGTTTGATTTGTCTGTAGGCACGTACCTTGTTCCGTTGAAGGCTATTCACACCTACCGGAACCCTGCACTAGCTGAGGAGCCAGAGCTGGAACCAGAAGTTGATCCTTCACGACAGTCTAATTACCAGTGGGATCCGGAGATGATTGTCAGCCAGTGGCAATCAGAGTCTTCCTCTTCTGCATCGCAGTACGACCCCAACTATTATTATGGATATCCGCTAGGCCAGCCGTGGCCATAGACCAATGTAGGCCAAAAGCCTAAGCTTGGGGGAGTACGTATTTCCCACCGACATTACATTTAAGTTCACACACTCATTGCTAGATGTCAGTGCTCATACTTTTTCATTGTATCATCCATACTAGTTTATTTTTCTTTTTTATGCTTTCTTCTTGTGTGTTTGATAAACCTGAAGAAAAACAAAAAAAATAGTTGTAGCTTTTAATTAATTTACTTTCCATGCTTGTAGTAGTAATTAAAAGGAAAACCCAAAAATATTTCCTATTCTTCTTTTGCTTGTTGGGAGCTTTCCCGTGTAAATAGTTTTATTTCTTTTCTTTTCTTTGGGGGTCGATAGGAGAAGACCATAATTAAATTGTTGAAGTGGCTCTTATATGCATTATTGTTGATTTGACAAAATAGCCCGTATTGCCTTGTCTTCTCATGTTTATTGAATGCTTGCAGATTCTAGCTTAGTCCAATGCACGTGCACTATTATTATTATTCACATCGTTCGGTCGTGCAAGTGAAAGGCAATTATGATGTTATATGATGGACTGGCTGAGATGAGAAAAGCTGGTATGAACTCGACCTCTTTTGTTTTTTGTAAATATGATTAGTTCATCATTCCTGATTCAGCCTATTATGAATAAACATGTTTGCAATGACAATTAGAGATCATAGTTTCTTGTGCCATGCTTGATTAGCTATGAGTTATAATGGTTTACCTTGCGTGCCAACATGCTATTAAAATGGTTATGATGTGGTATGATAGTGTGGTATCCTCCTCTGAATGATTTAAGTGACTTGACTTGGCACATGTTCACGCATGTAGTTGAAACAAAATCAACATAGCCTTCACGATATTTATGTTCATGGTGGATTATATCCTACTCATGCTTGCATCCGGTGTTGATTAATTTTAATGCATGTTAATGACTGTTGTCGCTCTCTAGCTGGTCGCTTCCCAGTCTTTTGCTAGCCTTCACCTGTACTAAGCGGGAATACTACTTGTGCATCCAAACTCCTTAATCCCCAAAGTTATTCCACATGAGTCCACTATACCTACCTATATACGGTATCTACCTGCCGCTCCAAGTAAATTTGTATGTGCCAAACTCTAAACCTTCAAATAAATATCCTGTTTTGTATGCTCGAATAGCTCATGTATCAACTAGGGCTGTCTGTATCTTCCATGTTAGGCAGGTTATTCTCAAGAGGAGTGGACTCCGCTCCTCACTCACGAGATAAATGGCTGGTCACCGGGATGCCCACTCCCATGCTTTATGCAAACTAAATCAAAATAATTGCAAACAAAACTCCCCTGGGACTCTTGTTAGTTGGAGGCACTCGTTGTTTCGAGCAAGCCATGGTTTGATGCTTGTTGGTGGAAGGGGGAGTATAAACTTTACCATTCTGTTTGGGAACCGCCTATAATGTGTGTAGCATGGAAGATATTGCCATCTCTTGGTTGTTATGTTGACAATGAAAGTATACCGCTCAAAATATTATTCACCTCTGTTTCAAAACCAAGCTCTGGCACCTCTACAAATCCCTGCTTCCTTCTGCGAAGGGCCTATCTATTTACTTTTATGTTGAGTCATCATCCTCTTATTAAAAAGCACCAGTTGGAGAGCACTGCTGTCATTTGCATTCATTACTATTAGGTTACATTGAGTATGACTTGACTAGATCTCTTTTACCATGAATTACAATGTCTAGTCAGTCCTTGGTCTTTAAAGGTGCTCTGCATTTATGTCTTGCGGTCTCAGAAAGGGCTAGCGAGATACCATCTTGTTATATCATATTATGATTGTTTTGAGGAAGTGTTGTCATCCGAGATTTATTATTATTGCTCGCTAGTTGATTATGCTATTGATATGAGTAAACTTGAGACCTATGCGTTATTGTGAATGTGGTTAGTTATAATCTTTGCTGAAAACTTGAATGCTAGCTTTACATATTTACAACGACAAGAGCAAACAGAGTTTGTTAAAGTTTTTGTTTATCACTTTCAGTTTATCAACTGAATTGCTTGAGGACAAGCAAAGGTTTAAGCTTGGGGGAGTTGATACATCTCCAACGTATCTACTTTTCCAAACACTTTTGCCCTTGTTTTGGACTCTAACTTGCATGATTTGAATGGAACTAACCCAGACTGACGCTGTTTTCAGCAGAATTACCATGGTGTTATTTATGTGCAGGAGCAAACGTTCTCGGAATGACCTGAAACTTCACGGATCCACTTTTCAGGAAATAAGAAAAATACCTGCCAAAGATGAAGGCCAGGGGGGCCACCGTCTCTCCATGAGGGTAGGGGCGCGCCTGCCCCCCTAGGGTGCGCCCCCTACCTCGTGGGCCCCCTGTTGCCTCTCCAACTCCAACTCCACCTCCATATATTGAGTTTCGGGGAGAAAAAAACCAGGGAGAAGAAATCATTGCGTTTTACGATACGGAGCCGCCGCCAAGCCCTAAAACCTCTCGGGAGGGCTGATCTGGAGTCCGTTCGGGGCTCCGGAGAGGGGAATCTGTCGCCATCGTCATCACCAACTATCCTCCATCACCAATTTCATGATGCTCACCGCCGTGCGTGAGTAATTCCATCGTAGGCTTGCTGGACGGTGATGGGTTGGATGAGATCTATCATGTAATCGAGTTAGTTTTGTTAGGGTTTGATCCCTAGTGTCCACTATGTTCTGAGATTGATGTTGCTATGACTTTGCTATGCTTAATGCTTGTCACTAGGGCCCGAGTGCCATGATTTCAGATCTGAACCTATTATGTTTTCATCAATATATGAGTGTTCTTGATCCTATCTTGCAAGTCTATAGTCACCTATTATGTGTTATGATCCGTTAACCCCGAAGTGACAATAATCGAGATACTTACCAGTGATGACCGTAGTTTGAGGAGTTCATGTATTCACTATGTGTTAATGCTTTGTTCCGGTTCTCTATTAAAAGGAGGCCTTAATATCCCTTAGTTTCCGTAAGGACCCCGCTGCCACGGGAGGGTAGGACAAAAGATGTCATGCAAGTTCTTTTCCATAAGCACGTATGACTATATTCGGTATACATGCCTACATTATATCAATGAACTGGAGCTAGTTCTGTGTCACCCTAGGTTATGACTGTTACATGATGAACCGCATCCGGCATAATTCTCCATTACTGATCCATTGCCTACGAGCTTTGCATATATTGTTCTTCGCTTATTTACTTTCCCGTTGCTATTGCTATCATCACTACAAAATACCAAAAACATTACTTTTACTATTGTTACCTTTTGCTACCGTTATCACCACTATCATATTACTTTGCTACTAAATACTTTGCTGCAAATACTAAGTTTCCAGGTGTGGTTGAATTGACAACTCAGCTGCTAATACTTGAGAATATTCTTTGGCTCCCCTTGTGTCGAATCAATAAATTTGGATTGAATACTCTACCCTCGAAAGCTGTTGCGATCCCCTATACTTGTGGGTTATCACCCCCTTCCACACAACTTGGCCGAAGTCGAGTCTAGACATTAAAAACTTTTACTAACATGGCTGTGTGCCTTACGGGCCCACGTCGCCATTTGGGTGGTATTAGGATCTTTTATTCCTCGTCTATACTCTGGGACTCTGATCTCTCTTCTATTCGGGTTGAAAATGAATTTACTAACTCTGACTCTAGGTTCTCGTAACTACTTTCTCCCGGAGAGCCCCTTATCACAGATGATCACCTACTGTACCAAAAGATTTTAAAGATACTCTCCGGTGTTCTGTCGAGACTTTGTGACCACCGCTTTTGCTATTCTCGACCACCGGTAAATCCTTAAGGACAACTACTTACACTTGTCGCTTATACCTTCGTACCTAGTTGCCCTTGTTATTACTCGATACCCTGAAAAATTCTCTGATATTTCGAGAAAGCTTTGTGTTTACTGCTTGCAGCTCTTTTCTGTATTAATACCCCCTATGGATAATTCCTCACACTTATCGAGTATCTGTTCATCCACAGTTATTCGTATGCTTCATAAGATACTCGAAAATACTATCCGATTTTCCGAGAATCCTCTCCAAATTATTGCTCTGCAAATACTTGTCTGCTTGAATTATGGATGCTTCCCATATGTCTAGCGATATTCATTAGTATCCTTTGACACCATCATTTTGATCCTATTGATTCAACATGTGAGCGAATGCGCGCAAACGTCAATTGATCCTTTTAAATTATCTTTCTGGCTCAGTTGTCATTTTGAACATGAGCTGGATCTCGATCAACCAAATTGCCATCGATTGTACCCCTAAGGCTATTCAACTTATCCATCCCTAATCAGAGCATTTCTTCTGACCCCTTGTCTTGGAATTCATAATTCCTTTGCATTTGAGCTTTGAGTTAGTCAGTTGTTTCTATAATCTGACCTCCTTGCATTCTTTCCTTCTCTTGTTGAGTACCGATGCTCACATCAGATCCCTTATGGACCACCAGATCATTTGTTGAATTTTGTCTGACACCGTCCTGCATACTCATTAAACTTGTGAGCCTTTTATCGGATACATAATGCCTTTGGTAAAATTGTATCCCCTGCTTTTGTCAACCATGCTCTGCTCCTGAGCTTGAGTTATTCGTTCCTGAAGTTTGTGTTATATGTTTCTACGATGCCCCGATGGGTTGAACCTATGCCTTCCTTAATCTGTGTGATCCTAAAAGACTTCACATGTCATACTTATCTGATATTGCACCAGGTAAAACTTTCAACAATTAATGTCATTTTTTGAAAAGCAAGAGGTGAATGGAAGGTTATACATTGAAGAAGTGGGAGTCGACCTTGAACCTTGTGTTCATGCCAATGGACACGATGTAGATCGTACCATAGAAGCTTCTTGTAATAATAACTATTTCATTGATATAATATCATTTGGTATCTGTGAATTGATCCTATGAAATCGTGGTTCCAACCATATTTTCTATTTGATCCCATTTCTTGGACAAGTTAAAGCACTTGTCTTTTGCAAGTTAATACACCCGTCCAACCTCTACCTTGATCTAACGTCGAGTATTACCCTCTGGTATCTCGAGAATATCTAAGAACTGTGTTGCATCTTATGAGTCTTCATCTGCTATTATTTCTCACTGATTCCAATTTTTCATGGGTCCTGAGTTGTTAGTTGCTCAAGAACACCGATAGTGAATCGAGTCCGTAATCCGATTCATTAACTCTTAAGTAATTTACGTTGCTTATGAGTTTAATAATCCTTCAAGTCATTCCTAGCCCGATCGGCTATATCATTATCATGCTAAGTGTTAATTGTGCTACCTGGTCCTTCTTCTTGCCGCACAATTTTCGGCGACGAGCTAATCTTACGTCGAACTTCCTCGTCATATCATTTCTCCTTGAACATCAAACTTGATTTTGAGTTTATGTCGTACCTTTCGTTCCCATAACTTTTCGCTTCATCATCATTTGACTTGATGGCATCGCCGACCGATTACATCTTCATGAAATCTCTCGACAACTGTGTCGTGATCATCATCAACATCCTAAGCTCTTCCAAGATATATATCGAATTCTTGATGGGCAATACCATCCTTGCCCCTCGGTAATTCGTTTTATCATCAACCACTTTATTGTCTTCCGTTCAACACAAACTTGTTCGTGTTTTGTGTTATACCTTGAGATCATGCTACCTAAGCCCATATTTCGGGTGCACCTTTCAATCAATGATTAACTGTGTATGTTTTCCTCGAGCATACCTCATTATATCATTTGATTTGACAAATTTTATCTCCTTGTTCGAATACTGGTAGGAATCCATCTTTTGAAAATCTCAATGAATTGTCGCTGAGTTCATCAGCCACCCCCTCATCCTCTCCTTGGGTTAATGATGAACTCATGATTCGGAACTTGCTTCCATAGTTCATTTCCCGAAAATCTTACAATGTCATCTCGCCAATTGCTTTGCACCTCTTCTTTCTCAGGCATCTTGAGTCTGAAGTATCCTGACACCAATCAGACCTGAATCTCGGTCAGGTATGATGGTTGGAACATATTTGCAAGATTTATAACATTGGTCTTTAATCCGATAAGGTGATGTCATCCTAACACACCTACCCGGAGGGCCTATTGTTATAGTTTCCTTTCTAGCAAGGTTAGTCATTCTTCCATGAGTAATTTGTAAGAATTATTCTATGAGTTGTTCCGGATGGATCCCTCGTGTATCCAAAGTCTGATCTTTACCCAGTGACCATGTCAATGATATCTCGAAGCTTGTCTGTGGTACTCCGATTTTCAACAAGAGCATTTGAAGCTCAATGCTAAATGTTTCCTGCTCAATTATCCAAACACCGTTGTATGGGTAATGTCAGGAAATTTCTCTCCCCTTACTTAAAGAGTTTTCTACATTATATCTTGTCATGGATATCATACTCTACTTGTACTTGGAAAGGATATACCCCTGAAATATGTGTTTAAACACATTTTCCTTTCCATTGTTCTGTTTAATCTGAAGATCACATTTCCTTTACATTGGTTTGTTTAACCTTTTCGGTGATCTATATGATCTAAGCAGTAATATTCTTCTGCTTATGTAAACGCCTGGGTGTACAATCGTGTCGGTAAGACCATGCTACTATTGTTGTTGACATTCCGGTAACCATCGATGGACGGGAACTTTGCCTATTGGTCCACCTCGTTCAATGAGTAGGAAAATGATTCTCTTCGTCCCTCGCCCTTGGTACCGATGTTGTTGCCGACATAACTGGTAGGCTATCCTCTGACATGCCTTGCTTACATGATCATGCGAGACGTCACCCCCTTCCTACTTTTAACCCACATGGTGGGCCCATAACCCATAGTTCCATAGGATCGAAACCTGACTCTCATGAACACCCCTGCTTCTAAAGTTATTCCTCACGCTTGGCTTCGTATGAAAGATCACGAGCCACCTGCCTAGTGATATAATGTGGTATCAGACACATTACTTGTTCTCATTGCTCTGAATCCCTTTAACCTACTGATTAGGCCATCGAACGATTGCCTGCCCATTGAAAACTTCTCATGCCACCTTCTTACTTTACTCTCGATATGTTCTTAAGTATCTACTCGAGAATTACTTTCTACCACGTTCCTTGAGTTATCTGCCGGATAGTCACCCTTGTAAGGTCTGTTCTTCTGAAATTACCCCTTGTCCTTTCGTAAGTACGACGAAATTTCCGAAGAAAGGATGATGACTTCATCAGGATGACCTGAAGCAGAGGAATGAAGACATTGATGTAATGGATCGACCTCTTCGAGAAGAGCAACTAAGACCAGGAAGATCCGTTAGAATTTCGTAACCAGAGCTTTCCCCCTTACTCCCCTCTTAAATCTCGGGACGAGATTTCTTGTAGTGGAGGAGATTTGTGACACCCCGATAGTTAAGCTACAGTAAACCCTTGCTAATCATGCCATGTCATTATAATTAAACTTTTCTAAACCTAACTTGTTTCAAATTGAGATCAAATTCAAATTAAAAAAACAAGTCAAATTATAATTTCATAAAAACAGTGAATTAAAAATGTTCATTGCATTACAATTAATCACTAAGTAATTTTCATATAAGAAGAAAGATCTTTAGAAGTAATTAGATGCTCCTAACCTATTTAAAATAGGGTTAACAACACCAAATACGACCTTTTAAAAATTAACTAAAGGCTAGACATTTTCCAGTTGACCCCAAACTTTGTGGACAGCCCCATAATATTGCAGAGTATTTATGAGACAAGTCTCATATTTATCAAAACTCTTTCTAGTATTAATATAGAGTACAAAGAGGGGAAAAAATATAAAACGGGAGAAAGGAAAAATGAATAAAAACTAAAACTTAAACAAAGAG